>NC_088228.1:5349922-5377422 GCF_036934945.1 Oncorhynchus masou masou
TAGTCTTATTGGATTGAGTGGATTGAGCATTTGTTTTCCTCATCAATCTACACACAATACCCCATAATGACATCACAATACCCAATAATGATATCACAATGGAGTATTGTGAAAGTGAAAACAGGTTTTATAAAAGAAAAGAAAAAAAATTACATAAGTACTCAGACCCTTTGGTATGAGACATGAAATTGATCTCTATTTCCATACTTGATATGTTTCTACAACTTAATTGGAGTGAAAAACAGATACCTTCTTTACATAAGTATTCAGACCCGTTGCTATGAGACTCGAAATTGGGCTAAAAGTGCCCCCTGTTTCCATTGATCATCCTTAAGATGTTTCTACAACTTGGAGTCCACCTGTGGTAAATTCAATTGATTGGACATGATTTGGAAAGGCACACACCTGTCTATATAACGTCCCAAGGTTGACAGTGCATGTCAGAGCAAAAACCAATCCATGAGGTTAAAATAATTGATTTATACCTCCAAGACAGGATTGTGTCGAGGCACAACTCTGGGGAAGTGTACGAAACCATTTCTGTAGCATCGAAGGTTCCCAAGAAGACAGTGGCTTCCACAATTCTTAAATGGATGAATTTTGGAACCACCAAGACTCTTCCTAGAGCTGGCCGCCCTGCCAAACCGAGCAATCCATGGAGAAGACCCTTGGTCAAGGAGGTAAACAAGAACCCGATTGTCACTCTGACAGAGCTCCAGAGTTTCTCTGTGGAGATGGGAGAATCTTCCAGAAGGACAACCATCTCTGCACCACTCCACCAATCAGGTCTTTATGGGAGAATGGCGAGACGGAAGCCTCTCCTCAGTAAAAGCCACATGACAGCCCACTTGAAGCAAAAAGGCACCTAAAGACTCTCAGACCATGAGAAACCAAGATTGAACTATTTGGCCTAAATGCAAATCGTCACATCTGGAGAAAACCTGGCACCATCCCTACGGTGAAGCATGGTGGTGGAAGCATCATGCTGCAGGGATGTTTTTCAGCGGCAGGCACTGGGAGACGAGTCAGGATCAATGGAAAGATGAATGGAGCAAAGTACAGAGAGATCCTTGATGAAAACCTGCTCCAGAGCGCTCAAGACATCAAACTGGGGTCGAAGGTTCACCTTCCACCAGGACAACTACCCAAAGCACACAACCAAGACAACACAGGAGTGGCTTCGGGACAAGTCTCTTAATGTTCTTTCTGTGGCCCAGCCAAAGTTGAACTTGAACCACATCAAACATCTCTGGAGAGACCTGAAAATAGCTGTGCAGCGACGCTCCCCATCCAACCTGACAGAGCTTGAGAGGATCTGCAGAGAATGGAAGAAATTCCCCAAATACAGGTGTGCCAAGCTTGTAGCATCATACAGAAGAAGACTGGAGGCTGTAATCACTGCCAAATATGCTTCAACAAAGTACTGATTAAAGGGTCTGAACACTTATGTAAATGTAATATATATAAATATATATATATTTTTTTGAATACAGTTGTCATTTTTGTGGAATTAAATTGTTTTTTTTTCTCTCATCAATCAAAAAAAAATTTGAATCAATTTTAGAATAAGTAACGTAAAAAAAAATGAGAAAAAAATACAAGGGGTCTGAATCTTTTGAATTCACTGTTTATGCAAATTATTATCAATGTAAATTATTATTATTAACAAATTTGGGTACTTCAGCCACAGCAAGCTGTATACAATTGAGCGCATAGCAATGCATCTCCATAGTCAAACATCAGCATTTCAATGGCCAGTATAATGGTGCCAGAGGGGATGGCTGCCGAGAGAGTTCTCATCTATATTATTCCTGGCCATCTATTTACCACCACAGACCGATGCTGGTACTAGGACCGCACTCAACCAGCTGTATAAGGAATGGTATCGAACGCAATAAGACCACATTCAACAAGTAAAATGCTCATCCAGAAGCGGCATTCCTAGTGGCCGGGGACTTTAACGCAGGGAAACCTAAATCTGTTTTACCTCATTTCTACCAGGATGTCACATGTGCAATCAGAAAAAACACTCTAGACCACCTATAATCTACACAGAGACGAACACGTACAAAGCTCTCCCTCGCCCTCCATTTGGCAAATCTGATCATTATTCTGTCCTCCTGATTCCTACTTACCTACAAAAAACTAAAGCAGGAAGTACCAGCGACAAGATCAATACGGAAGTGGTCAGATGATGTGGATGTAACAAGAATGTTTTGCTAGCACAGACGGGAATATGTCACCAGGTTTATCAATAAATGCATCTACGATGTCGTCCCCACAGTGACCGTACATACATTTCCCAACCAGAAGCCATGGTTTACAGGCAACATCTGCATCTAGCTTAAGGCTAGAGCTGCCGCTTCCATGGAGTGGTATGCTAATCTGGATGCTTATAAGAAATCAAATCAAATCAAATTTATTTTATATAGCCCTTCGTACATCAGCTGATATCTCAAAGTGCTGTACAGAAACCCAGCCATGCCAAGAAATCCCGCTATGCCTTCAGTTGAACCATCAAACAGGCAAAGCGTCAATACACAACTAAGCAAACAGCTGGAGGCAGGGCTTTCTCCTATAGAGCTCCATTATTATGGAATGATCTGCCTACCCATGTGAGGGACGCAGACTCGGTCTCAATCTTTAAGTCTTTATTGAAGACTCATCTCTTCAGTAGGTCCTATGATTGAGTGTAGTCTGGCCGGTTCCCCTCTCTCCACTGGGATTCTCTGCCTCTAACCCTATTACAGGGGCTGAGTCACTAGCATACTGGTGTTCTTCCATGCCGTCCTTAGGAGGGGTGTGTCACTTGAGTGGGTTGAGTCACTGACGTGGTCCTCCTGTCTGGGCTGGCGCCCCCTTGGGTTCCTCTCTAGGTTTCGTCCTAGTTTTTGGCCTTTCTAGGGAGTTTTTCCTAGCCACCGTGCTTCCAAACCCGCATTGCTTGCTGTTTGGGGTTTTAGGCTGGGTTTCTGTACAGCACTTAGAGATATCAGATTATGTACAAAGGGCTATATAGATACATTTGATTTGATTTGGCAGTACGTGCCAGGCACACTGGTTTGTGCCCAGAACTACAACGCAGCTGGGTTCTTCACTCTCAACAGTTTCCCTTGTGTCAACAGTTTTCCTATGGGTGATGGAATGGTCCACCAGCCAATTTGACACAACCGTGGGAAGCATTGGAGTCAACATGGACCAGCATCCCTGTAGAGTGCTTTGGACACCTTGTAGAGTCCTGACGAACTGAGGCTGTTCTGAGGGAAACAACCCAATTGAGATGGTTTGGGATAAGGTGGACCGCAAAGTGAAGAAAAAGCAGCCAACAAGTGCTCAGCATGCTAGGCGGACCTCTTTTAAGACAGTTGGAAAAGCATTCCAGGTGAAGCTGGTTGAGAGAATGCCAAGAGTGTTCAAAGTTGTCATCTACTTTGAAGAATCTCAAATATAAAATATATTTTTTTTACTACATGAATCCAAGTGTTATTTCATAGTTTGTATGTCCACTATTATTCATCTGAACACTTGGGAATCTCACTCTCTCTCTGTGTCTCTCTCTCTCTCTCTCTCTCTCTCTCTCTCTCTCTCTCTCTCTCTCTCTCTGTGTGTCTCTCTCTCTCTCACTCTGTGTCTCACTCTCTCTCTCTGTGTCTCTCTCTCTGTGTGTCTCTCTCTCTGTGTCTCTATCTCTCTCTCCCTCTCTCTCTCTCTCTCTCTCTCTCTCTCTCTGTCTGTCTGTCTGTCTGTCTGTCTGTCTGTCTGTCTGTCTGTCTGTCTGTCTGTCTGTCTGTCTGTCTGTCTGTCTGTCCGTCCGTCCGTCCGTCCGTCCGTCCGTCCGTCCGTCCGTCCGTCCGTCCGGCTGGCTGGCTGGCTGGCTGGCCTTGAATCAGTAAGTGGTCTGGGAACCTAGGAGTGATAGCTTCCTCTAAAGAGGCCATACCTACAAAGCAGAACCTACAGAATGTCCCATTTTTTCATTTAACCTTTTTCAATGAGGCTGCATTGAACAGTGTCCTCAGACCAGCATTTATTTTTTTCATGGTTAATAGTAGCCAGTTTTGTGTGTCTTTTTATCTAATACTCTCAAAAACATGTATAACATGCATGGCATATTATAGGTGACTTAGAATGTTTCAAGACTTAAACTGAACAAAATAGAATGAAAAATATTGTATGTCTCAGCGGGACATATCTGAGAAGCGGGAATCATTCCACCAACCACAAGCAACAATGCAGGCAGGAGGATTCTGATGCTTCTATCTCACACACCATGGGTTCTATTCTGTCACAACATGGGTTCTATTCCGTCACACCATGGGTTCTATTCTGTCACAACATGGGTTCTATTCCGTCACACCATGGGTTCTATTCTGTCACAACATGGGTTCTATTCTGTCACACCATGGGTTCTATTCTGTCACAACATGGGTTCTATTCTGTCACAACATGGGTTCTATTCTGTCACACCATGGGTTCTATTCTGTCACACCATGGGTTCTATTCTGTCACAACATGGGTTCTATTCTGTCACACCATGGGTTCTATTCTGTCACACCATGGGTTCTATTCTGTCACACCATGGGTTCTATTCTGTCACAACATGGGTTCTATTCTGTCACAACATGGGTTCTATTCTGTCACACCATGGGTTCTATTCTGTCACAACATGGGTTCTATTCTGTCACAACATGGGTTATATTCTGTCACAACATGGGTTCTATTCTGTCACAACATGGGTTCTATTCTGTCACACCATGGGTTCTATTCTGTCACAACATGGGTTCTATTCTGTCACAACATGGGTTCTATTCCGTCACACCATGGGTTCTATTCTGTCACAACATGGGTTCTATTCTGTCACACCATGGGTTCTATTCTGTCACAACATGGGTTCTATTCTGTCACAACATGGGTTATATTCTGTCACACCATGGGTTCTATTCTGTCACACCATGTGTTCTATTCTGTCACAACATGGGTTCTATTCTGTCACACCATGGGTTCTATTCTGTCACACCATGGGTTCTATTCTGTCACACCATGGGTTCTATTCTGTCACAACATGGGTTCTATTCTGTCACACCATGGGTTCTATTCTGTCACACCATGGGTTCTATTCTGTCACAACATGGGTTGTATTCCGTCACACCATGGGTTCTATTCCGTCACACCATGGGTTCTATTCTGTCACACCATGGGTTCTATTCTGTCACAACATGGGTTCTATTCCGTCACACCATGGGTTGTATTCCGTCACAACATGGGTTCTATTCCGTCACACCATGGGTTGTATTCCGTCACAACATGGGTTCTATTCTGTCACACCATGGGTTGTATTCCGTCACAACATGGGTTCTATTCCGTCACACCATGGGTTGTATTCCGTCACACCATGGGTTCTACAGACTCTGAGGGGATAGGATTTCGTGGTATCCAATTGGTAGTTACAGTCTTGTCTCATCGCTGCAACTCCCCTACGGAACCGGGAGAGGCGAAGTTTGAGAACCATGCGTCCTCCGAAACACAACCCAACCAAGCTGCACTACTTCTTGGCACGATGCCGTCTTAACCCGGAAGCCAGCCACACCAATGTGTCGTAGGAGACCTGGCGACTGGCAGAGTGCACTGTGCCTGGTCCGCCACAGGAGTCGCTAGTGTGAGATGGGACAAGGACATCCCTAACGGTCAAACCCTCCCCTAACCCAGACGACGCAGGGACAATAGTGCGCAGCTGGTCAAGGTCTCGGACGGCTGTAACAGAGCTTGGAGACGAACCTCTAGGGGCACAGCTAGCACTCGTTTGCCTCTCCCCACAAAAATGGTTCTACCTGGGTTATCTTAACCCCTTTGGAAGCTTTTTTTCTAAGAGGGTATATATATCAAGGTAGATCAATAGACTGTTGTACAATGAGGACATGTGAAGGAATTGTCAGGAAATTCAAAGATTGTGTATTATGTATTGCAGCTGAAGCTATTTGATGTTGAGAGTGTCTGTAACATTCCACAATAGAATCCTCCCCATTGTTGTTCAGACCAGCACCTCGTTCTCCCATTCCAACAGCTCACATTCTAAATAGGAGCAAACCTCCACAATATCCTCTGTAGTGGAGAGACTGCAATATCTCTCCCTCCAAGATAAATCCCTGTTTTGAAAAAAAAAAAGCAATTTGAAATGCAGCACCGATCCAGAAGGGGATGGGAGAAGGGCAATAGCACAGTCTCTTCATTTGTTGGGGATGACAGTAGTAAGTAAGAAAGCTGCGGGCAAAGCTATCTTCAGTAATCTATCAGGCTACGTTTCACATGTCACCTCCATGTCACTGTGCTGTGTGACAGCGGAGAAGGACTGGAGACAGAGACGTGATAACAAAGGATATAAGCCTCTATGTCTGACGGGAGAGGAAGCAGACATACCGAGACACTCCCTTAATAGTGTATTACCTTTTCTCCTGCTCTGTCTCACAATTCAATTTCAATTTCAATTTAAGGGGTTTTATTGGCATGGGAAACATGTGTTAACATTGCCAAAGCAAGTGAAGTAGATAATATATAAAAGTGAAATAAACAAGCAAAATGAACAGTAAACATTACACTTACAAAAGTTCTTACATAATAAAGACATTTCAAATGTCATATTATGTCTATATACAGTGTTGTAACGATGTGCAAATAGTTAATGTACAAAAGGGAAAATAAGTAAACATAAATATAGGTTGTATTCGCAATGGTGTTTGTTCTTCACTGGTTGCCCTTTTCTTGTGGCAAACAGGTCACAAATCTTGCTGCTGGGATGTCACACCATATTTCACCCAGTAGATATGGAAGTCCATCAACATTGTATGTGTTTTCAAATTCTTTGTGGATCTGTGTAATCTGAGGGGAATAATGTGTCTCTAATATGGTCATACATTTGGCAGGGGGTTAGGAAATGCAGCTCAGTTTCCACCTCAATTTGTGCACATAACCTGTCTTCTCTTGAGAGCCAGGTCTACCTACGGCAGCCTTTCTCAAAAGCAAGGCTATGCTCACTGAGTCTGTACATAGTCACATATTTCCTTAATATTGGGGTAGTCACAGTGTTCCTGCCACTGTGTCCTCTCTGTTTAGGGCCAAAATAAATGTTAGTTTGCTCTGTTTTTTGTAAATGATTTCCAATGTGTCAAGTCAATATATTTTTGTTCTCTCATGATTTGGTTTGGTCTAATTGTGTTGCTGTGTGGGGTCTGTTTGTGAACAGAGCCCCAGGACCAGCTTGCTTCGGGGCCTCTTCTCCAGGTGTATTTCTTTGTAGGTGATGGCTTTGTTATAGACTTTTGGGGAATTGCTTCCTTTTAGGTGGTTGTAGAATTTAACATCTATTTTCTGGATTTTGATAATTAGTGGGTATCGGACTAATTCTGCTCTGCGTGGATTATTTGGTGTTCTACGTTGTACACAGAGGATATTTTCGCAGAATTCGGCATGCAGTCTCAATTTGGTGTTTGCCCCATTTAGTGAATTCTTGGTTGGCAAGCGGACCCCAGGCCTCACAACCATAAGGGGCAATGGGTTCTATAACTGACTCAAGTATTTTTAGCCAGATCCTAATTGCTATTAGAATTTATGTTCCTTTTAATGGCATAGAAGGCCCTTCTTGCCTTGTCTCTCAGATCGTTTTCCACAGCTTTGTGGAAGTTATCTGTGGCGCTGATGTGAAGAGGTATGTATAGTTTTTTGTGAGGTCTAAATCAATTCAAATTTTATTTGTCACATACACATGGTTAGCAGATGTTAATGCGAGTGTATCGAAATGCTTGTGCTTCTAGTTCCGACAATGCAGTAATAACCAACAAGTAATCTAACTAACAATTCCTAAACTGCTGTCTTATACACAGTGTAAGGGGATAAAGAATATGTACATAAGGATATATGAATGAGTGATGGTACAGAGCAGCATAGGCAAGATACAGTAGATGGTATCGAGTACAGTATATACATATGAGATGAGTATGTAAACAAAGTGGCATAGTTAAAGTGGCTAGTGATACATGTATTACATAAGGATGCAGTCGATGATATAGAGTACAGTATATACGTATGCATATGAGATGAATAATGTAGGGTAAGTAACATTATATAAGTTAGCATTGTTTAAAGTGGCTAGTGATATATTTACATTTCCCATCGCTTCCCATTATTAAAGTGGCTGGAGTTGAGTCAGTGTCAGTGTGTTGGCAGCAGCCACTCAATGTTAGTGGTGGCTGTTTAACAGTCTGATGGCCTTGAGATAGAAGCTGTTTTTCAGTCTCTCTGTCCCAGCTTTGATGCACCTGTACTGACCTCGCCTTCTGGATGATAGCGGGGTGAACAGGCAGTGGCTCGGGTGGTAGATGTCCTTGATGATCTTTATGGCCTTCCTGTAACATCGGGTGGTGTAGGTGTCCTGGAGGGCAGGTAGTTTTCCCCCGGTGATGCGTTGTGTTTAGACCTCACTACCCTCTGGAGAGCCTTACGGTTGTGGGCGGAGCAGTTGCCGTACCAGGCAGTGATACAGCCCACCAGGATGCTCTCCATTGTGCATCTGTAGAAGTTTGTGAGTGCTTTTGGTGACAAGCCGAATTTCTTCAGCCTCCTGAGGTTGAAGAGGCGCTGCTGCGCCTTCTTCACGATGCTGTCTGTGTGAGTGGACCAATTCAGTTTGTCTGTGATGTGTATGCCGAGGAACTTAAAACTTGCTACTCTCTCCACTACTGTTCCATCGATGTGGATAGGAGGGTGTTCCTTCTGCTGTTTCCTGAAGTCCACAATCATCTCCTTAGTTTTGTTGACGTTGAGTGTGAGGTTATTTTTCCTGACACCACACTCCGAGGGCCCTCACCTCCTCCCTGTAGGCCGTCTCGTCGTTGTTGGTAATCAAGCCTACCACTGTTGTGTCGTCCGCAAACTTGATGATTGAGTTGAAGGCGTGCGTGGCCACGCAGTCGTGGGTGAACAGGGAGTACAGGAGAGGGCTCAGAACGCACCCTTGTGGGGCCCCAGTGTTGAGGATCAGCTGGGAGGAGAAGTTGTTACCTACCCTCACCACCTGGGGGCGGCCCGTCAGGAAGTCCAGTACCCAGTTGCACAGGTCGGGGTCGAGACACAGGGTCTCGAGCTTGATGACGAGCTTGGAGGGTACTATGGTGTTGAATGCCGAGCTGTAGTCGATGAACAGCATTCTCACATAGGTATTCCTCTTGTCCAGATGGGTTAGGGCAGTGTGCAGTGTGGTTGAGATTGCATCGTCTGTGGACCTATTTGGGCGGTAAGCAAATTGGAGTGGGTCTAGGGTGTCAGGTAGGGTGGAGATGATATGTTCCTTGACTAGTCTCTCAAGGCACTTCATGATGACGGAAGTGAGTGCTAAGGGGCGGTAGTCGTTTAGCTCAGTTACCTTAGCTTTCTTGGGAACAGGAACAATGGTGGCCCTCTTGAAGCATGTGGGAACAGCAGACTGGTATAGGGATTGATTGAATATGTCCGTAAACACACCAACCAGCTGGTCTGCGCATGCTCTGAGGGCGCGGCTGGGGATGCCGTCTGGGCCTGCAGCCTTGCGAGTGTTAACACGTTTAAATGTTTTACTCACCTCGGCTGCAGTGGAGAGACCGCATGTTTCCGTTGCAGGCCGTGTCAGTGGCACTGTATTGACCTCAAAGCGGGCAAAAAGTTATTTAGTCTGCCTGGGAGCAAGACATCCTGGTCCGTGACTGGGCTGGATTTCTTCCTGTAGTCCGTGATTGACTGTAGACCCTGCCACATGCCTCTTGTGTCTGAGCCGTTGAATTGAGATTCTACTTTGTCTCTGTACTGACGCTTAGCTTGTTTGATAGCCTTACGGAGGGAATAGCTGCACTGTTTGTATTCAGTCATGTTACCAGACACCTTGCCCTGATTAAAAGCAGTGGTTCGCGCTTTCAGTTTCACGCGAATGCTGCCATCAATCCACGGTTTCTGGTTAGGGAATGTTTTAATCGTTGCTATGGGAACGACATCTTCAACGCACGTTCTAATGAACTCGCACACCGAATCAGCGTATTCGTCAATGTTGTTATTGAGTCAGGTTTGTAGGCCTCCTTGCCCGCACACACTTTTTCAGTTCTGTCCACACATTTTCTATAGGATTGAGGTCAGAACTTTGTAATGGTCACTCCAATACCTTGACTTTGTTGTCCTTAAGCCATTTTGCCACAACTTTGGAAGTATGCTTGGGGTCATTGTCCATTTGGAAGACCCATTTACGACCAAGCTTGAACTTCCTGACTGATGTCTTGAGATTATTTATCCACATAATTTTCCTGCCTCGTGATGCCATCTACTTTGTGAAGTGCAAGAGTCCCTCCTGCAGCAATGCACCCCCACAACATGTTGCTGCCACCCCTGTGCTTCACGGTTGGGATGGTGTTCTTCGGTTTGCAAGCCATCCCCCTTTTTCCTCCAAACATAATGATGGTCATTATGGCCAAACAGTTCAATTTCTTTTCGTCAGACCAGAGGACATTTCTCCAAAAAAGTACGATATTTGTCCCCATGTGCAGTTGCCAACCATAGTCTGGCTTTTTCATGGCGGTTTTAGAGCAGTGGCTTCTTCCTTGCTGAGTGGTCTTTCAGGTTATGTCAATATAGGACTCGTTTTACTTTTGTACCTGTTTCCTCCAGCATCTTCACATGGTTCTTTGCTGTTGTTCTGGGATTGATTTGCACTCATCACACCAAAGTACATTAATCTCTAAGAGACCGAACCCGTCTCCTTCCTGAGTGGTATGATGGCTGCGTGGTCCCATGGTGTTTATACTTGCGTACTGTGGTTTGTACAGATGAACGTGGTACCTGCAGGCATTTGGAAATTGCTCCCAAGGATGAACCAGACTTGTGGAGGTCTACAATTTTTTCTCTGAGGTCTTGGCTGATTTCTTTCAAATTTCCTATGATGTAAAGCAGGGGCATTGAGTTTGAAGGTAGGCCTTGATCTACATCAACAGGTACACCTCAAAATGACTGAAATTATGTCAATTAGCAATTAAATGTAATACAGTGAATTATAAGTGAAATAATCTGTCTGAAAAATGACATGTGTCCTGCACAAAGTAGATGTCCTAACCCACATGCCAAAACTATAGTTTGTTAACAAGACATTCATGGAGACTCCAACTGAAGTGTACCTAAGTGTGTGGAAGGCTACCCGAAACGTTTGACACAAGTTCAACAATTTAAAGGCAATCCTACCTAATACTAATTGAGTGTATGTAAACGTCTGACCCACTGGGAATGGGAATGTCATGAAAGAAATAAAAGCTGAAATAAATTATTCTCTCTACTATTATTCTGACATTTCACATTCTTAAACTGTACTTTATACACTGTACACTGTGTAAACACATAATATACTAGTACATATTCTACTAATACATACTCTACTAATGCATACTCTATACACACGTACTCTACGAAAATATACTCCACTATAATACATACTCTATACACACATACTATACTGATACACGCTATACAAATACATACTCTACTAATAGATACTATACACATCTTTTTGTAATGTGTTATCAATCCCCATTAGCCAAGGCAGCAGCTACTCTTCCTGGGGTCCAGCAAAAATAAGGCAGTTTCTACCGTTTCAAAAACATTACAATTAATTCACAGATTTTACAACCCAACGTGTGCCATCAGGCCCTCAGGCTCTAGTAACACATACTCTACTATCACACACTCTATACACACATACTCTACTAAGACATACTCTACTATCACACGCTCTATACACATACTCTACTAAGACATACTCTACTATCACACACTCTATACACACATACTCTATACACACATACTCTACTGTCACACACTCTATACACACATACCCTACTAAGACATACTCTACTAAGACATACTCTATACACACATACTCTACTAAGACACATACTCTACTATCACACACTCTATACACACATACTCTATACACATACTCTACTATCACACACTCTATACACACATACTCTATACACATACTCTACTATCACACACTATACACACATACTCTACTAAGACATACTCTACTAAGACATATTCTATACACACATACTCTACTATCACACACTCTATACACACATACTCTATACACATACTCTACTATCACACACTCTATACACACATACTCTATACACATACTCTACTATCACACACTCTATACACATACTCTACTATCACACACTCTATACACATACTCTACTATCACACACTCTATACACACATACTCTACTATCACACACTCTATACACACATACTCTACTATCACACACTCTATACACACATACTCTACTATCACACACTCTATACACACATACTCTACTAATACACACTCTATACACACATACTCTACTAAGACATACTCTACTAAGACATACTCTATACACACATACTCTACTATCACACACTCTATACACACATACTCTACTAAGACATACTCTACTAATACATACTCTATACACACATACTCTACTATCACACACTCTATACACACATACTCTACTAAGACATACTCTACTAATACATACTCTATACACACATACTCTACTATCACACATACTCTACTATCACACACTCTATACACATACTCTACTAAGACATACTCTACTATCACACACTCTATACACATACTCTACTAAGACATACTCTACTAATACATACTCTATACACACATACTCTACTAAGACATACTCTACTAATACATACTCTATACACACATACTCTACTATCACACATACTCTACTATCACACACTCTATACACATACTCTAGTAACACATACTATACTATCACACACTCTATACACATACTCTACTAAGACATACTCTACTATCACACACTCTATACACATACTCTACTAAGACATACTCTACTAATACATACTCTACTAATACATACTCTATACACACATACTCTACTATCACACACTCTATACACACATACTCTACTAAGACATACTCTACTAGTACATACTCTACTATCACACACTCTATACACACATACTCTACTAATACATACTCTACTATCACACACTCTATACACACATACTCTACTAAGACATACTCTACTAATACATACTCTACTAATACACACTCTATACACACATACTCTACTAAGACATACTCTACTATCACACACTCTATACACACATACTCTACTAAGACATACTTTACTAATACATACTCTACTATCACACACTCTATACACACATACTCTACTAAGACATACTCTACTATCACACACTCTATACACACATACTCTACTAAGACATACTCTAGTAACACATACTCTACTATCACACACTCTATACACACATACTCTACTAAGACATACTCTACTAAGACATACTCTACTAAGACATACTCTACTATCACACACTCTATACACACATACTCTACTAAGACATACTCTACTAAGACATACTCTACTAAGACATACTCTATACACACATACTCTACTATCACACATACTCTACTAAGACATACTCTACTATCACACACTCTATACACACATACTCTACTAAGACATACTCTACTAATACATACTCTATACACACATACTCTACTATCACACACTCTATACACACATACTCTACTAAGACATACTCTACTAATACATACTCTATACACACATACTCTACTATCACACAAACTCTACTAAGACATACTCTACTAACACACACTCTACTAAAACATACTCTACTAACACATACTCTACTAAGACATACTCTACTAATACATACTCTACTAAGACATACTCTACTAACACATACTCCACTGTCACACACTCTATACACACATACTCTACTAAGACATAATCTACTAAGACATACTCTACTAAGACATACTCTACTAAGACATACTCTACTAAGACATACTCTACTATCACACACTCTATACACACATACTCTACTAAGACATACTCTACTAAGGCATACTCTACTAATACATACTCTATACACACATACTCTACTATCACACACTCTATACACACATACTCTACTAAGACATACTCTACTAACACATAGTCTACTATCACACACTCTATACACACATACTCTACTAAGACATACTCTACTAAGACATACTCTATACACACATACTCTACTAATACATACTCTATACACACATACTCTACTAAGACATACTCTACTAAGACATACTCTACTATCACACACTCTATACACACATACTCTACTAAGACATACTCTACTATCACACACTCTATACACACATACTCTACTATCACACACTCTATACACACATACTCTACTAAGACATACTCTACTAAGATATACTCTATACACACATACTCTACTATCACACATACTCTACTAAGACATACTCTACTAACACACACTCTACTAAAACATACTCTATACACACATACTCTACTATCACACATACTCTACTAAGACATACTCTACTATCACACACTCTATACACACATACTCTACTAAGACATACTCTACTAAGACATACTCTACTAATACATACTCTATACACACATACTCTACTATCACACATACTCTACTAAGACATACTCTACTAATACATACTCTATACACACATACTCTACTATCACACACTCTATACACATACTCTACTAAGACATACTCTACTAATACATACTCTATACACACATACTCTACTATCACACATACTCTACTAAGACATACTCTACTAACACACACTCTACTAAAACATACTCTATACACACATACTCTACTAAGACATACTCTACTAAGACATACTCTACTAACACATACTCTACTATCACACATACTCTACTAAAACATACTCTACTAACACATACTCTACTATCACACATACTCTACTAAGACATACTCTACTAAGACATACTCTACTATCATACATACTCTACTAAGACAAACTCTACTAAGACATACTCTACAATCACACATACTCTACTAAGACATACTCTACTAAGACATACTCTACTATCACACATACTCTACTAAGACATACTCTACTAGGACATACTCTACAATCACACATACTCTACTAAGACATACTCTACTAAGACATACTCTACTATCACACATACTCTACTAAGACATACTCTACTAAGACATACTCTACTATCACACATACTCTACTAAGACATACTCTACTAAGACATACTCTACTATCACACATACTCTACTAAGACATACTCTACTAACACATACTCTACTAAAACATACTCTATACACACTACTCTACTAATACATACTCTACTAATACATACTCTGGACACATACTCTATTAATACATACTCTACTAAAACATACTCTACTAGTACATACTCTACTAATACATACTCTACTTACACATACTCTACTAATACATACTCTACTAATAGATAGTCTACTAATGTATAATCTACTAACACATACTCTACTAACAATACTCTACTAATACATACTCTACTAACGCATACTCAAAACACACATACTCTGCTCACGCATAATCTACTAATACGTACTCTGCTAATTCATACTCTATACACATACTCCAAAAACATACTCTACCAATACATACTATACTAATACATACTCTATACACAAATACTATACTAATACATAATATATGCATACATACTATACTAATACATACTCTATACACATACTCCCAAAAATACTCTACCAATACATACTATACTAATACATACTCTATACACACATACTCTGCTTATTCATACTTTGTACACACATACTCTACTAATTCATACTCAACTAATACACCCTCTACTGATATATACTCTACTAATACATACTATACTAATAGATTTTCTACTCATACATACTCTATACACACACACACTAATATATAATCTCCTAATACACTCTCTTCCTACATGTGTTGTATCATTTTACTGCAATAAATGCTCAATTCTCCAGAGGTTTATGTTATATTAGTCTATGTGAGAGGTTGTAGTCCTACAGTTGATGTTATATTAGTCTATGTGAGAGGTTGCAGACCTTCAGTTTATGTTATATTAGTCTATGTGAGAGGTTGTAGTCCTACAGTTTATATTATATTAATCTATGTGAGAGGTTGTAGACCTACAGTTGATGTTATATTAGTCTATGTGTGAAGGTTGTAGACCTTCAGATTATATTATATTAGTCTATGTAAGAGGTTGTAGTCCTACAGTTTATGTTATATTATATTAGTCTATGTGAGAGGTTGTAGACCTACAGTTTATATTATATTATATTTGTTATGAACTTGAGTGAAGACCCAAACGCGGTTTTAACAGAAAACAGAGTTCTTTAATAAAAACAGGAATGGCATAAATCCTCTTCCAACGTAGTCAATGGAACAAAAGAACGTAGTATAATGCAGGTTGCACCTGCCATGCAGACTCCGACAGGACAGGACAAGGTGGAAGCAAACGAGACGACAGCTTGCTTCTGGCATCAAAAAACACAAACAAGAATCAGACACTGAAAGTAGCAGGAACAGAGAAAGAAATAGAGACCTAATCAGAGAGGGAAGAGAGAACAGGTGGGGAAAGAGAGAATGAGCTAGTTAGGGGAAATGTAGAACAGCTGAGGGATGAGAGACAGAGAAGGTAACCTAAAAAGACCAGCAGAGAGAGAGAATGAAGAGAAAGGACAGGAACAGACATAACAAGACATGACAATATTAGTCTATGTGAGAGGTTATAGTCCTACAGTTTATATTATATTATATTAGTCTATGTGAGAGGTTGTAGTCCTACAGTTTATATTATATTATATTAGTCTATGTGAGAGGTTGTAGTCCTTCAGATTATATTATATTAGTCTATGTGAGAGGTTGTAGACCTACAGTTTATATTATATTATATTAGTCTATGTGAGAGGTTGTAGTCCTACAGTTTATATTATATTATATTAGTCTATGTGAGAGGTTGTAGTCCTACAGTTTATGTTATATTATATTAGTCTATGTGAGAGGTTGTAGTCCTACAGTTTATATTATATTATATTAGTCTATGTGAGAGGTTGTAGTCCTTCAGATTATATTATATTAGTCTATGTGAGAAGGTTGTAGACCTTCAGTTTATATTATATTAGTCGATGTGTGAAGGTTGTAGACCTTCAGTTTATATTATATTAGTCTATGTGTGAAGGTTGTAGACCTTCAGTTTATTTTATATTATATTAGTCTATGTGAGAGGTTGTAGTCCTACAGTTTATGTTATATTATATTAGTCTATGTGTGAAGGTTGTAGACCTTCAGTTTATATTATATTAGTCTATGTGAGAGGTTAAAGACCTACAGGTTATGTTGTATTAGTCTATGTGAGAAGGTTGTAGACCTTCAGTTTATATTATATTAGTCTATGTGAGAAGGTTGTAGACCTTCAGTTTATATTATATTAGTCTATGTGAGAGGTTGTAGTCCTTCAGTTTATGTTATATTAGTCTATGTGAGAGGTTGTAGTCCTTCAGTTTATGTTATATTAGTCTATGTGAGAGGTTGTAGTCCTACAGTTTATATTATATTATATTAGTCTATGTGAGAGGTTGTAGTCCTACAGTTTATGTTATATTAGTCTATGTGAGAGGTTGTAGTCCTACAGTTTATGTTATATTATATTAGTCTATGTGAGAGGTTGTAGTCCTACAGTTTATATTATATTATATTAGTCTATGTGAGAGGTTGTAGTCCTTCAGATTATATTATATTAGTCTATGTGAGAAGGTTGTAGACCTTCAGTTTATATTATATTAGTCGATGTGTGAAGGTTGTAGACCTTCAGTTTATATTATATTAGTCTATGTGTGAAGGTTGTAGACCTTCAGTTTATTTTATATTATATTAGTCTATGTGAGAGGTTGTAGTCCTACAGTTTATGTTATATTATATTAGTCTATGTGTGAAGGTTGTAGACCTTCAGTTTATATTATATTAGTCTATGTGAGAGGTTAAAGACCTACAGGTTATGTTGTATTAGTCTATGTGAGAAGGTTGTAGACCTTCAGTTTATATTATATTAGTCTATGTGAGAAGGTTGTAGACCTTCAGTTTATATTATATTAGTCTATGTGAGAGGTTGTAGTCCTTCAGTTTATGTTATATTAGTCTATGTGAGAGGTTGTAGTCCTTCAGTTTATGTTATATTAGTCTATGTGAGAGGTTGTAGTCCTACAGTTTATATTATATTATATTAGTCTATGTGAGAGGTTGTAGTCCTACAGTTTATGTTATATTAGTCTATGTGAGAGGTTGTAGTCCTACAGTTTATGTTATATTATATTAGTCTATGTGAGAGGTTGTAGACCTTCAGTTTATATTATATTAGTCTATGTGAGAGGTTGTAGTCCTTCAGTTTATATTATATTAGTCTATGTGTGAGGTTGTAGACCTTCAGTTTATTTTATATTAGTCTATGTGAGAGGTTAAAGACCTACAGGTTATATTATATTAGTCTATGTGAGAGGTTGTAGTCCTACAGTTTATATTATATTATATTCGTCTATGTGAGAGGTTGTAGTCCTACAGTTTATGTTATATTATATTAGTCTATGTGAGAGGTTGTTGTCCTACAGTTTATGTTATTTTAGTCTATGTGAGAGGTTGTAGACCTACAGTTTATATTATATTATATTAGTCTATGTGAGAGGTTGTAGTCCTTCAGTTTATATTATATTATATTCGTCTATGTGAGAGGTTGTAGACCTACAGTTTATGTTATATTATATTAGTCTATGTGAGAGGTTGTAGTCCTACAGTTTATGTTATATTAGTCTATGTGAGAGGTTGTAGTCCTTCAGTTTATATTATATTATATTCGTCTATGTGAGAGGTTGTAGTCCTACAGTTTATGTTATATTATATTAGTCTATGTGAGAGGTTGTTGTCCTACAGTTTATGTTATATTAGTCTATGTGAGAGGTTGTAGTCCTACAGTTTATATTATATTATATTAGTCTATGTGAGAGGTTGTAGTCCTACAGTTTATGTTATATTATATTAGTCTATGTGAGAGGTTGTAGTCCTACAGTTTATATTATATTATATTAGTCTATGTGAGAAGGTTGTAGACCTTCAGTTTATATTATATTAGTCGATGTGTGAAGGTTGTAGACCTTCAGTTTATATTATATTAGTCTATGTGTGAAGGTTGTAGACCTTCAGTTTATTTTATATTATATTAGTCTATGTGAGAGGTTGTAGTCCTACAGTTTATGTTATATTATATTAGTCTATGTGTGAAGGTTGTAGACCTTCAGTTTATATTATATTAGTCTATGTGAGAGGTTAAAGACCTACAGGTTATGTTGTATTATATTAGTCTATGTGAGAGGTTGTTGTCCTACAGTTTATGTTATATTAGTCTATGTGAGAGGTTGTAGACCTACAGTTTATATTATTGTTATGAACTTGAGTGAAGACCCAAAAGCGGTTTTAACAGAAAACAGAGTTCTTTAATGAAAATACAGGAATGGCATAAATCCTCTTCCAACGTTGTCAGCGGAACAAAAAGAACGTTAGTATAGTGCAGGATGCTCCTGCCAGGCAGACTCCGACAGGACAGGACAAGGTGGAAGCAAACGAGACGACAGCTTGCTTCTGGCATCAAAAAAACACAAACAAGAATCAGACACTGAAAGTAGCAGGAACAGAGAAAGAAATAGAGACCTAATCAGAGGGGGAAGAGAGAACAGGTGTGAAAGAGTGAATGAGCTAGTTAGAGGAGATGTAGAACAGCTGAAGAATGAGAGACAGAGAAGGTAACCTAAAAAGACCAGCAGAGAGAGAGAATGAAGAGAAAGGACAGGAACAGACATAACAAGACATGACAGTACCCCCCACTCACCGAGCGCCTCCTGGCGCACTCGAGGAGGAAACCTGGCGGCAACGGAGGAAATCATCGATCAGCGAACGGTCCAGCACGTCCCGAGAGGGAACCCAACTCCTCTCCTCAGGACCGTACCCCTCCCAATCCACTAGGTACTGATGACCACGGCCCCGAGGGCGCATGTCCAAAATCTTACGAACCCTGTAGATGGGTGCGCCCTCGACAAGGATGGGGGGAGGGACGAGCGGGGGCGCGAAGAACGGGCTTAACACAGGAGACATGGAAGACCGGGTGAACGCGACGAAGATAGCTGGAGAAGAAGTCGCACTGCGACAGGATTAATGACCTGGGAAATACGGAACGGACCAATGAACCGCGGGGCCAACTTGCGAGAAGCTGTCTTAAGGGGAAGGTTCTGAGTGGAGAGCCATACTCTCTGACCGCAACAATATCTAGGACTCTTGGTCCTACGCTTATTAGCGGCCCTCACAGTCTGCGCCCTATTACGGCAAAGTGCCGACCTGACCCCTTCCAGGTGCGCTCGCAACGCTGGACAAAAGCCTGAGCGGAGGGGACGCAGGACTCGGCGAGCTGAGATGAGAACAGCGGAGGCTGGTACCCGAGGCTACACTGAAAAGGGGATAGACCGGTAGCAGACGAGGGAAGCGAGTTGTGGGCGTACTCTGCCCAGGGGAGCTGTTCTGACCAAGACGCAGGGTTACGAAAAGAAAGACTGCGTAAAATGCGACCAACAGTCTGATTGGCCCGTTCGGCTTGACCGTTAGACTGGGGATGAAAGCCGGACGAGAGACTGACGGAAGCCCCAATCAAACGGCAAAACTCCCTCCAAAATTGAGACGTGAACTGCGGACCTCTGTCGGAAACGACGTCAGACGGAAGGCCATGAATTCGGAAAACATTCTCGATAATGATCTGAGCCGTCTCCTTAGCAGAAGGGAGCTTATCGAGAGGAATGAAATGAGCCGCCTTAGAGAATCTATCGACAACCGTAAGAATAACTGTCTTCCCCGCTGATGAAGGCAGTCCGGTGATAAAATCTAAAGCGATGTGAGACCACGGTCGAGAGGGAATGGGAAGCGGTCTGAGACGGCCGGCAGGAGGAGAGTTCCCAGATTTAGTCTGCGCGCAGACCGAACAAGCGGCGACAAATCGACGCGCGTCACGTTCCCGAGTGGGCCACCAGAAACGCTGGCGAATGGAAGCGAGCGTACCCCGAACGCCGGGGTGGCCGGCTAACTTGGCAGAGTGGGCCCACTGAAGAACGGCCGGACGAGTAGGAACGGGAACGAACAGAAGGTTCCTAGGACAAGCTCGCGGCGACGGAGTGTGAGCGAGTGCTTGCTTTACCTGCCTCTCAATTCCCCAGACAGTCAACCCGACAACACGCCCCTCAGGGAGAATCCCATCGGGGTCGGTGGAGACCTCAGAAGAACTGAAGAGACGAGATAAAGCATCAGGTTTGGTGTTTTTTGAGCCCGGACGATAAGAAATAACAAACTCGAAACGAGCGAAAAACAGAGCCCAACGAGCCTGACGCGCATTAAGTCGTTTGGCTGAACGGATGTACTCAAGGTTCCTATGGTCAGTCCAAACGACAAAAGGAACGGTCGCCCCCTCCAACCACTGTCGCCATTCGCCTAGGGCTAAGCGGATGGCGAGCAGTTCGCGATTACCAACATCATAGTTACGTTCTGACGGCGATAAGCGATGAGAGAAAAACGCGCAAGGATGGACCTTGCCGTCAGAGAGAGAGCGCTGAGAAAGAATGGCTCCCACGCCCACCTCTGACGCGTCAACCTCAACAACAAACTGTCTAGAGATGTCAGGTGTAACAAGAATAGGTGCGGATGTAAAACGATTCTTAAGAAGATCAAAAGCTCCCTGGGCGGAAACGGACCACTTAAAGCACGTCTTAACAGAAGTAAGGGCTGTGAGAGGAGCTGCCACCTGACCGAAATTACGGATGAAACGACGGTAGAAATTAGCGAAGCCCAGAAAGCGCTGCAGCTCGACGCGTGACTTAGGAACGGGCCAATCAATGACAGCCTGGACCTTAGCGGGATCCATCTTAATGCCCTCAGCGGAAATAACGGAACCGAGAAAAGGGACAGAGGCGGCATGAAAAGTGCACTTCTCAGCCTTCACATAAAGACAGTTCTCCAAAAGGCGCTGGAGGACGCGTCGCACGTGCTGAACATGAATCGAGAGAGACGGTGAAAAAATCAGGATATCGTCCATGTAAACGAAAACAAAATGTTCAGCATGTCTCTCAGGACGTCGTTAACTAGTGCCTGAAAGACAGCTGGAGCGTTAACGAGGCCGAAAGGAAGAACCCGGTATTCAAAGTGCCCTAACGGAGTGTTAAACGCCGTCTTCCACTCGTCCCCCTCCCTGATGCGCACGAGATGGTAGGCGTTACGAAGGTCCAATTTGGTGAAAAACCTGGCTCCCTGCAGGATCTCGAAGGCTGAAGACATAAGAGGAAGCGGATAACGATTCTTAACTGTTATGTCATTCAGCCCTCGATAATCCACGCATGGGCGCAGGGACCCGTCCTTCTTCTGAACAAAAAAAAACCCCGCTCCGGCGGGGAGGAGGAGGAGACTATGGTACCGGCGTCGAGCGAAACCGACAAATAATCCTCGAGAGCCTTACGTTCGGGAGCCGACAGAGAGTATAATCTACCCCGGGGGGAGTAGTTCCCGGAAGGAGATCAATACTACAGTCATACGACCGGTGTGGAGGGAGAGAAGTGGCCTTGGAACGACTGAACACCGTGCGCAGATCGTGATACTCCTCCGGCACCCCTGTCAAATCGCCAGGCTCCTCCTGTGAAGAAGAGACAGAGGAAACAGGAGGGATAGCAGACATTAAACAGGTTACATGACAAGAAACATTCCAGGATAGGATAGTATTACTAGACCAATTAATAGAAGGGTTATGGCGCACTAGCCAGGGATGACCCAAAACAACAGGTGTAAAAGGTGAACGAAAAATTAAAAAAGAAATGGTTTCGCTATGATTACCAGAGACAGTGAGGGTTAAAGGCAGCGTCTCACGCTGAATCTTGGGGAGAGAACTACCATCTAAAGCGAACAAGGCCCTGGGCTCCCCTAACTGTCTGAGAGGAATGTCATGTTCCCGAGCCCAGGTCTCGTCCATAAAACAGCCCTCCGCCCCAGAGTCTATCAAGGCACTGCAGGAAGCAGATGAACCGGGCCAGCGGAGATGGACCGGAAAGGTAGTGCGTGATCCAGAAGGAGAGGCCTGAGTAGTTGCGCTCACCAGTAGCCCTCCTCTTACTGATGAGCTCTGGCCTTTTACTGGACATGAGGTGACAAAATGACCAGCGGAGCCGCAGTAGAGACAGAGGCGATTGGTGATTCTCCGTTCCCTCTCCTTGGCCGAGATGCGAATACCCCCCAGCTGCATAGGCTCAGCATCCGAGCCGGCGGAGGAGGGTGGCAGTGATGCGGCAGGTGGCAGTGATGTGGAGAGGGGAGCAACGGAGAACGTGAGCTCCTTTCCACGAGCTCGGCGACGAAGATCAAACCGTCGCTCTATGCGAATAGCGAGAGCTATTAAGGAGTCCAGACTGGAAGGAACCTCCCGGGAGAGGATCTCATCCTTAACCTCGACGTGGAGACCCTCCAGAAAACGAGCGAGCAAAGCCGGCTCGTTCCAGTCACTAGAGGCAGCGAGAGTGCGAAACTCAATAGAATAATCCGTTATGGATCTATTCCCCTGACATAGGGAAGACAGGGCCCTGGAAGCCTCCTCGCCAAAAACAGAACGGTCAAAAACCCGTATCATCTCCTCCTTAAAGTCCTGATACTGGTTAATACACTCAGCCCTCGCCTCCCAGACTGCCGTGCCCCACTCACGCGCCCGTCCGGTAAGGAGAGAAATGACGTAGGCGATGCGGGCTGCGCTCCTGGAGTAAGTGTTGGGCTGGAGAGAGAACACCACATCACACTGAGTGAGGAATGAGCGGCACTCAGTGGGCTCCCCAGAGTAACACGGCGGGTTGTTGATCCTGGGCTCCGGAGACTCGGAAACCCTGGAAGTGGGCGGTGGATCGAGGTGGAGTTGGTGAACCTGTCTTGTGAGGTCGGAGACTTGGACGGCCAGGGTCTCAACGGCATGTTGAGCAGCAGACAATTCCTCCTCGTGTCTGCCTAGCATCGCTCCCTGGATCTCGACGGCGGAGTGAAAAGGGTCCGGAGCCGCTGGGTCCATTCTTGGTCTGATTCTTCTGTTATGAACTTGAGTGAAGACCCAAAAGCGGTTTTAACAGAAAACAGAGTTCTTTAATGAAAATACAGGAATGGCATAAATCCTCTTCCAACGTTGTCAGCGGAACAAAAAGAACGTTAGTATAGTGCAGGATGCTCCTGCCAGGCAGACTCCGACAGGACAGGACAAGGTGGAAGCAAACGAGACGACAGCTTGCTTCTGGCATCAAAAAAACACAAACAAGAATCAGACACTGAAAGTAGCAGGAACAGAGAAAGAAATAGAGACCTAATCAGAGGGGGAAGAGAGAACAGGTGTGAAAGAGTGAATGAGCTAGTTAGAGGAGATGTAGAACAGCTGAAGAATGAGAGACAGAGAAGGTAACCTAAAAAGACCAGCAGAGAGAGAGAATGAAGAGAAAGGACAGGAACAGACATAACAAGACATGACAATTATATTATATTAGTCTATGTGAGAGGTTGTAGTCCTACAGTTTATATTATATTATATTAGTCTATGTGAGAAGGTTGTAGACCTTCAGTTTATATTATATTAGTCTATGTGAGAAGGTTGTAGACCTTCAGTTTATATTATATTAGTCTATGTGAGAAGGTTGTAGACCTTCAGTTTATATTATATTAGTCTATGTGAGAGGTTGTAGTCCTTCAGTTTATGTTATATTAGTCTATGTGAGAGGTTGTAGTCCTACAGTTTATGTTATATTAGTCTATGTGAGAGGTTGTAGTCCTACAGTTTATATTATATTATATTAGTCTATGTGAGAGGTTGTAGTCCTACAGTTTATGTTATATTAGTCTATGTGAGAGGTTGTAGTCCTACAGTTTATGTTATATTATATTAGTCTATGTGAGAGGTTAAAGACCTACAGGTTATGTTGTATTAGTCTATGTGAGAAGGTTGTAGACCTTCAGTTTATTTTATATTAGTCTATGTGAGAGGTTAAAGACCTACAGGTTATGTTGTATTAGTCTATGTGAGAGGTTGTAGACCTTCAGTTTATATTATATTAGTCTATGTGAGAGGTTGTAGTCCTTCAGTTTATATTATATTAGTCTATGTGTGAGGTTGTAGACCTTCAGTTTATTTTATATTAGTCTATGTGAGAGGTTAAAGACCTACAGGTTATATTATATTAGTCTATGTGAGAGGTTGTAGACCTACAGTTTATATTATATTATATTCGTCTATGTGAGAGGTTGTAGTCCTACAGTTTATATTATATTATATTCGTCTATGTGAGAGGTTGTAGTCCTACAGTTTATGTTATATTATATTAGTCTATGTGAGAGGTTGTAGTCCTACAGTTTATGTTATATTAGTCTATGTGAGAGGTTGTAGTCCTTCAGTTTATATTATATTATATTCGTCTATGTGAGAGGTTGTAGACCTACAGTTTATGTTATATTATATTAGTCTATGTGAGAGGTTGTAGTCCTACAGTTTATGTTATATTAGTCTATGTGAGAGGTTGTAGTCCTTCAGTTTATATTATATTATATTCGTCTATGTGAGAGGTTGTAGTCCTACAGTTTATGTTATATTATATTAGTCTATGTGAGAGGTTGTTGTCCTACAGTTTATGTTATATTAGTCTATGTGAGAGGTTGTAGACCTACAGTTTATATTATATTATATTAGTCTATGTGAGAGGTTCTAGTCCTACAGTTTATATTATATTATATTAGTCTATGTGAGAGGTTGTAGTCCTACAGTTTATGTTATATTATATTAGTCTATGTGTGAGGTTGTAGACCTTCAGTTGATGTTATATTAGTCTATGTGAGAGGTTGTAGACCTACAGTTTGTTATATTAGTCTATGTGAGAGGTTGTAGACCTACAGTTGATGTTATATTAGTATATGTGAGAGGTTGTAGACCTACAGTTGATGTTATATTAGTCTATGTGAGAGGTTGTAGACCTACAGTTGATGTTATATTAGTCTATGTGAGAGGTTATAGACCTTCAGTTTGTTATATTAGTCTATGTGAGAGGTTGTAGACCTACAGTTGATGTTATATTAGTCTATGTGAGAGGTTGTAGACCTACTGTTGATGTTACATTAGTCTATGTGAGAGGTTGTAGACCTACAGTTGATGTTATATTAGTCTATGTGAGAGGTTATAGACCTTTAGTTTGTTATATTAGTCTATGTGAGAGGTTGTAGACCTACAGTTGATGTTATATTAGTCTATGTGAGAGGTTGTAGACTCTTGACTGTAATAATGTATGTACTCTTGACTGTAATAATGTATGTACTCTTGACTGTAATAATGTATGTACTCTTGAATGTAATAATGTATGTACTCTACTCTGACCCCCACCCCCTTCAAAAGTCTCTACTCTGCCCCCCACCCCCTCAACAGTCTCTACTCTGCCCCCCGCCCTCAACAGTCTCTACTCTGCCCCCCACCCCCTCAACAGTCTCTACTCTGACCCCCACCCCCTCAAAAGTCTCTACTCTGCCCCCTCACCCCTCAACAGTCTCTACTCTGACCCCCACCCCCTAAACAGTCTCTACTCTGCCCCTCCCTCAACTGTCTCTACTCTGCCCCCCACCCCCCTCAACAGTCTCTACTCTGCCACCCCACCCCCTCAACAGTCTCTACTCTGCCCCCGGAGCTTAAGATTTTCACTGTACTCCACAATTACACCTGAAACCCTGTACATGTGCCTATTACACACTCTGAGTACCATTTAAGACACAGACCAAATGTATTTTATTAACTTCTGAATCATGAGAGAACAATGCCACCTGTCATTATTTAGCCCTATCCTGTCAGCCATGTTGTGCTGTAACGCCCCATGAGAACGTCTGTGTCTGTCTGCCTCTCTCCTAGAGTCCTCCCATTAAATAACATCTGCCCTATTTTCAGCACCTCCTATTTCCTCTCCTCTTTCCTCCTCCTCCTTCCTCTCCTCTTTCCTTCTCCTCTTTCCTCCCCGCTTTCCTCTCCTCTTTCCTTCCCTCTTTGATGAGTAAGAAAAGATGTTACCTTGAGCTCTCTCCACGATGTATACAGTAACAATACTAAACATAAACACACAGAAATATTAATGGAATACGTCAGGAATCCCTGAAGTGAACAAGCTTCGCTCTCTTCCTCTCTCTCTCTCCCTCTCTCTCTCTCTGCCTCTCTCTCTCTTTCTCTCTCTCTTCCTCTCTCGCTTTCTCTCAATTTTCAATTCAATTTCAATTTAAGGGCTTTATTATCCTGTTAAAATTATCAAAGCGAGTGAAGTAGATAATAAACAAAAGCGAAATAAAGAACAAAAATTAATAGTAAACATTACACTCACAAAAGTTCCAATAAAAGAAAAACATTTCAAATGTCATATTATTTGCAAATTTTAAAGTACAAAAGGGAAAA
>NC_088228.1:5384922-5423466 GCF_036934945.1 Oncorhynchus masou masou
TGGTCTAGTAGAGCTGTGTTGTGATGGGCCTGGTCTAGTAGAGCTGTGTTGTGATGGGCCTGGTCTAGTAGAGCTGTGTTGTGATGGGCCTGGTCTAGTAGAGCTGTGTTGTGATGGGCCTGGTCTAGTAGAGCTGTGTTGTGATGGGCCTGGTCTAGTAGAGCTGTGTTGTGATGGGCCTGGTCTAGTAGAGCTGTGTTGTGATGGGCCTGGTCTAGTAGAGCTGTGTTGTGATGGGCCTGGTCTAGTAGAGCTGTGTTGTGATGGGCCTAGTCTAGTAGAGCTGTGCTGTGATGGGCCTGGTCTAGTAGAGCTGTGTTGTGATGGGCCTGGTCTAGTAGAGCTGTGTTGTGATGGGCCTGGTCTAGTAGAGCTGTGTTGTGATGGGCCTGGTCTGGTCTAGTAGAGCTGTGTTGTGATGGGCCTGGTCTGGTCTAGTAGAGCTGTGTTGTGATGGGCCTGGTCTAGTAGAGCTGTGCTGTGTTGGGCCTGGTCTGGTCTAGTAGAGCTGTGTTGTGTTGGGCCTGGTCTGGTAGAGCTGTGTTGTGATGGGCCTGGTCTGGTCTAGTAGAGCTGAGTTGTGATGGGCCTGGTCTAGTAGAGCTGTGTTGTGATGGGCCTGGTCTAGTAGAGCTGTGTTGTGATGGGCCTGGTCTAGTAGAGCTGTGTTGTGATGGGCCTAGTCTAGTAGAGCTGTGTTGTGATGGGCCTGGTCTAGTAGAGCTGTGTTGTGATGGGCCTGGTCTAGTAGAGCTGTGTTGTGATGGGCCTGGTCTAGTAGAGCTGTGTTGTGATGGGCCTGGTCTAGTAGAGCTGTGTTGTGATGGGCCTGGTCTAGTAGAGCTGTGTTGTGATGGGCCTGGTCTAGTAGAGCTGTGTTGTGATGGGCCTGGTCTAGTAGAGCTGTGTTGTGATGGGCCTGGTCTAGTAGAGCTGTGTTGTGATGGGCCTGGTCTAGTAGAGCTGTGTTGTAATGGGCCTGGTCTAGTAGAGCTGTGTTGTGATGGGCCTGGTCTAGTAGAGCTGTGTTGTGATGGGCCTGGTCTAGTAGAGCTGTGTTGTGATGGGCCTGGTCTAGTAGAGCTGTGTTGTGATGGGCCTGGTCTAGTAGAGCTGTGTTGTGATGGGCCTGGTCTAGTAGAGCTGTGCTGTGTTGGGCCTGGTCTAGTAGAGCTGTGTTGTAATGGACCGGGTCTAGTAGAGCTGTGTTGTGAAGGGCCTGGTCTAGTAGAGCTGTGTTGTGATGGGCCTGGTCTAGTAGAGCTGTGTTGTGATGGGCCTGGTCTAGTAGAGCTGTGTTGTGATGGGCCTGGTCTAGTAGAGCTGTGCTGTGTTGGGCCTGGTCTAGTAGAGCTGTGTTGTGATGGGCCTGGTCTAGTAGAGCTGTGTTGTGATGGGCCTGGTCTAGTAGAGCTGTGCTGTGTTGGGCCTGGTCTAGTAGAGCTGTGTTGTGATGGGCCTGGTCTAGTAGAGCTGTGTTGTGATGGGCCTGGTCTAGTAGAGCTGTGTTGTGATGGGCCTGGTCTAGTAGAGCTGTGTTGTGATGGGCCTGGTCTAGTAGAGCTGTGTTGTGATGGGCCTGGTCTAGTAGAACTGTGCTGTGTTGGGCCTGGTCTAGTAGAGCTGTGTTGTAATGGACCGGGTCTAGTAGAGCTGTGTTGTGAAGGGCCTGGTCTAGTAGAGCTGTGTTGTGATGGGCCTGGTCTAGTAGAGCTGTGTTGTGATGGGCCTGGTCTAGTAGAGCTGTGTTGTGATGGGCCTGGTCTAGTAGAGCTGTGCTGTAATAAGCTGTGTCTGGCTCTTCTCTCCTGGGGATGGTTAAGGTTGTTTCAGAAAGTGGAGTGGGGAGGCCTCTGCTGCTGGGGTGATGCATCCTTTAGGTCCTTGGTAAAGGTTCTGATACTGTGCTGATCAAAATGTACATTATTATATATATGTTCACATGTCAGAGTGGGGTGGTTAGCCGTTCTGACGTTGAGCAGTGAGGCCCAGTCCACAGTGATCTGTTGATTTATTTTGTCTATCAACTTTCCTGGGAAGTCTTTTCTCGGTAGGAGGGTAAACACAACTATATTAGCTGCTGGGAACATAGCCTGTGCCCGTTCTGCCACTCTTCTCACTGCCCCAGATACATTTTCACCTTTGGCATGAAGGTGGTTTGTGCCAGTGTGGATGATGATGTTGTCAGTTGTGTCAACCCTGGTATGACTGAGTAGCTGCAATACACTCTCAGTTGTAAGGACACCAGAACTTATACACCTGGTGTCTAGGGAATCATCTCTGCTGGACTAAGAACTTCCCATTTCAATCAATAAAGATTGCAGTTGTGGTTGATAGTCTGGGTGAAGCAGACTGGGAGGCTGGTATTCTGACCTGGGCTGGAGCAGACTGGGATGGTGGTATTCTGACCTGGCTGGAGCAGACTGGGAGGCTGGTATTCTGACCTGGGCTGGAGCAGGCTGGGAGGCTGGTATTCTGACCTGGGCTGGAGCAGACTGGGATGGTGGTATTCTGACCTGGCTGGAGCAGACTGGGAGGCTGGTATTCTGACCTGGGCTGGAGCAGACTGGGATGGTGGTATTCTGACCTGGCTGGAGCAGACTGGGAGGCTGGTATTCTGACCTGGGCTGGAGCAGACTGGTAGGCTGGTATTCTGACCTGGGCTGGAGCAGGCTGGGAGGCTGGGATTCTGACCTGGGCTGGAGCAGACTGGTAGGCTGGTATTCTGACCTGGGCTGGAGCAGACTGGGAGGCTGGGATTCTGACCTAGGCTGGAGCAGACTGGGAGGCTGGGATTCTGACCTAGGCTGGAGCAGACTGGTAGGCTGGTATTCTGACCTGGGCTGGAGCAGGCTGGGATGGTGGTATTCTGACCTGGCTGGAGCAGACTGGTATGGTGGTATTCTGACCTGGGCTGGAGCAGACTGGGAGGCTGGTATTCTGACCTGGGCTGGAGCAGACTGGGAGGCTGGGATTCTGACCAGGACTGGAGCAGACTGGGAGGCTGGTATTCTGACCAGGACTGGAGCAAACTGGTATGGTGGTATTCTGACCTGGGCTGGAGCAGACTGGTAGGTTGGTTTTCTGACCTAGGCTGGAGCAGACTGGTAGGCTGGTATTCTGACCTGGGCTGGAGCAGACTGGTAGGTTGGTTTTCTGACCTAGGCTGGAGCAGACTGGTAGGCTGGGGCAGGCTGTGTGGTGGAGGCCATGCTGGTTTTGCTGGTCTCAGGTTCTGCCTGTGTTGTGCCAAGCTGGTGGACTTGTTCTCTAGATGCAGAGGACATAATGACTAGCTGCTGGTTGAGGGTGTCAATGTACCTTTCTCAATGTACCTCTCTCTTTGTTCTAGCTCCTCTCTCGTTGTGCTCAGATGGTCTCTAAGGTCATAATTTGTCTGACTCCGTTTGTCCATTCTGCTTTCTAATTTAGCAATAGATGCTCTGCTCTCCTCCCTGAACTGTTTCATCTCTTCTTTTAGTTTCCGGACAGTGTCCTCCTCTTGAAGCTTGTTCTCTCTGAGTTCTATGACCTCTGCTTCGACGAGAGAGAGGGTGTTGTGGAAACGTTGCATAGCAGGTGTTCTTGGTGTTGTAGACATGTCCTTGGCTCTGTGTGCAGCAGGTGATGTAGGTAGAGGGATACTGAGTGCTTCTTGCTGGGTCACAGAGAGTGTTGGGGCCCTTTTCTCCACCATCTCCCACCTTGACTTTTTGCTCTGTTTCTGAGATGAGTTCAGCTTCTACTTTTAGGGTAGCAAACATATTCTCTAAAGCCTGGAGACTATTCCTTGCCTTGTATCAATACAGTTCCATTATTGTAGAAGTTTACTGTTTGATATGTGTTGCTATGAACATACAAGTGTCATTTAAAAGGCTAAATTCTTGTTAATCCAATTGCGTTGTCAGATTTCAAAAAGGCTTTACGGCGAAAGCATATCATGCAAATATCTGAGGACAGCGCCCCACATCAACATATTTTTCAACCAGCACAGGCTTCACAAAATCACAAATAGCGATTAAATGAATTTCTTACCTTTGAAGATCTTCCTCTGTTTGCAATCCCAAACAGAGGAACAGAGGTCCCAGCTACAACATGAATAGTCGTTTTGTTCAATAAAATCATTCTTTATATCCCAAAAAGTTTGTTTAGTTGGCGCCATTGATTTCAGTAATCCACTCGTTCAACATGCAGGCAAAGGAGTCCAAAAAGAAACTCGGAAACTTCGTCCAAACAAGTGAAACGATGTTTCTATTTCATCCTCAGGTAGTCTAAAATGTAAATAAACTATAATATTGCACACAGAAAATACTATGTTCAATAGAAAAGGAAAATTCGTAAACACGTTCTCCTCGCACGCAGAAAGACTGATTTGGTTCAGGTGGTAACCAAACAAAAACTCCAAATACTTGTTCATTTTTCAAACCATGGAACCTGGAACCTTGAACAAAGACTGTTGACATCTAATGGAAGCCATAGGAATTGCAATTTGGGTGAAGGACATATTTGGAAATAATAGGTTTCCATAATAAGAGCCTGGGAGATGGGGGGGGGGGGGGGAATCTGGTTGCATTCTCTTCTGATTTTTGCCTGCCATATCAATTCTGTTATAGTCTCAGACATTATTTGAACAGTTTTAGAAACTTCGGAGTGTTTCTATCCAATGCTACCAATTCTATGCATTTCTGGCTTCTGGGGCTGAGTAACAGGCAGTTTACTTTGGTCGGTCAGGCGGAAATTCAGGAACCTTTTAGGTGGTTGTAGAATTTTAATGGCTCTTTTCTGGATTTTGATAATTAGCGGGTATCGGCCTAATTCCGCTCTGCATGCGTTCGTTATTTGGTGTTCTACATTGAACATGGACAAAATGTTGCAGAATTCTGCATGCAGAGTCTCAATTTGGTGTCTGCCCCATTTAGTGAATTCTTGGTTGGTGAGCGGACCCCAGACCTCACAACAATAAAGGGAATGGGTTCTATAACTGACTCAAGTATTTTTAGCCAGATCCTAATTGGTATGTTGAATTTTATGTTCCTTTCGATGGCATAGAATGCCCTTCTTGCCCTGTCTCTCAGATCATTCACAGCTTTGTGGACGTGATTTTTAGGTCAAGGTATGCATTATTTTGTGTGCTCTAGGGCAACGTTGTCTCATTGGAATTTGTATTTGTGGTCCTGGTGACTAGAACTTTTTTGGAACATCATTATTCGTTGATATACATGCTGAAGAGGGTGGGGCTTAAGCTGCATCCCTGTCTTACCCCACGGCCCCGTGGGAAGAAATGTGTGTGTTTTTGCCTATTTTAAAAGCCCACTTGTTGTTTGTATACATGGATTTTATAATGTTGTATGTTTTTCCCCCAACACCACTGTCCATCAATTTGTATAGCAGACCCTCATGCCAAATTGAGTTGACGTTTAAATCAACAAAGCATGAGAAGACTACATTTACATTTACATTTAAGTCATTTAGCAGACGCTCTTATCCAGAGCGACTTACAAATTGGTGAATTCACCTTCTGACATCCAGTGGAACAGCCACTTTACAATAGTGCATCTAAATCATTAAGGGGGGTGGTGAGAAGGATTACTTATCCTATCCTAGGTATTCCTTGAAGAGGTGGGGTTTCAGGTGTCTCCGGAAGGTGGTGATTGACTCCGCTGTCCTGGCGTCGTGAGGGAGTTTGTTCCACCATTGGGGGGCCAGAGCAGCGAACAGTTTTGACTGGGCTGAGCGGGAACTGTACTTCCTCAATGGACTATGCCTTTGTTTTGATTTGTTTGTTAATTAGGTTGTGCAGGATGAATACATGGTCTGTCGTACGATAATTTGGTAAAAAGTCAATTTGACATTTGCTTACTACATTGAAGTGCAGCTCAGTTTCTTCCTCATTTTCTGGGCAGTGAGCATATAGCCTGTCTTCTCTTGAGGGCCATGTCTGCCTACGGCGGCCTTTCTCAATAGCAAGGCTATGCTCACTGAGTCTGTACATAGTCAAAGCTTTCCTTAAGTTTGGTCAGGTATTCTGCCACTGTGGACTCTCTGTTTAGGGCAAAATAGCATTCTAGTTTGCTCTGTTTTTTTGTTAATTCTTTCCTGTCCAGGTGTGTTTGTGTTTGTGAACAGAGCCCCAGGACCAGCTTGCTTAGGGGACACTTCACCAGGTTCATCTCTCTGTAGGTGATGGCTTTGTTTCTCTCTCTCTCTCTCTCTCTCTCTCTCTCTCTCTCTCTCTCTCTCTCCGTCTCTGTCCCTGTCTCTCCCTCTCTTTCTCTCTATATAGTGAATAGGGTGCCATTTGGGAAATACACACAACATGAGTAAACTCTCAATGTTAAGAGCTCTGCAGTACTCTCTAGTGTTTCTGGAACTGCAGGCTCTTAAATGTTAACTGAGTTTTGTGAATGTAATAATATCCACTTTGTTCCATCACAGCAGCCAGTCAGCGTGTATGTCTGTAACTGGAGCAGGATAAGAGTTGTCTGTGCACTCAATGGATTGGTTTACTCTTTCAATTCTTCTTAATTTATGTATCTCTCCCTCTCTCTCTCTCTCTCTGTCTCTGTCTCTGTCTCTCTCTTTTTTCACTTTCTGTCCATCACATATAGTGCACACTCACTCACTCACTCACTCACTCACTCACTCACTCACTCACTCACTCACTCACTGATTCACTCCACCCAAACATAGTCATATGATACAGTAGCAGCTAAACAATAAATGAAAAAGTACACAGAGAGCTTTTATCTAGCTGCACAACACAGAGCGCTTTAAGCTAACTACACAACACAGAGCACTTTAAGATAGCAACACAACACAGAGCGCTTTTAGCTATCTGCACAACACAGAGAGCTTTAAGCTAGCTGCACAACATAGAGAGTTTTTAGCTAGCTGCACAACATAGAGAGCTTTTAGCTAGCTGCACAACATAGAGAGCTTTTAGCTAGCTGCACAACACAGAGAGCTTTTAGCTAGCTACACAACACACAGAGCTTTTAGCTAGCTGCACAACAGAGCGCTTTTAGCTAGCTGCACAACATAGAGAGCTTTTAGCTAGCTGCACAACATAGAGAGCTTTTAGCTAGCTGCACAACACAGAGAGCTTTTAGCTAGCTACACAACACACAGAGCTTTTAGCTAGCTGCACAACACAGAGAGCTTTTAGCTAGCTGCACAACATAGTGTGCTTTTAGCTAGCTACACAACACAGGGAGCTTTTAGCTAGCTGCACAAAACAGAGAGCTTTTAGCTCTCTGCACAACACAGATAGCTTTTAGCTAGCTGCACAACATAGTGTGCTTTTAGCGGCTGATGCTAAAACTGTACCTAATGATGTCTTCTCTAATTCCTTTAGAGGAAGCCCAAAACAGCTGTAGCTTGGTCTGTCTCAGTCCATGTTTCAGTCCATGTTTCAGTCCATGTCTCAGTCCTGACACCACACTCTGAGGGCCCTCACCTCCTCCCTGTAGGCCGTCTCGTCATTGTTGGTAATCAAGCCTACTACTGTTGTGTCGTCTGCAAACTTGATGATTGAGTTGGAGGCGTGCATGGCCACGCAGTCGTGGGTGAACAGAGAGTACAGGAGAGGGCTCAGAACGCACCCTTGTGGGGCCCCAGTGTTGAGGATCCGCGGGGTGGAGATGTTGTTACCGACCCTCACCACCTGGGGACGGCCCGTCAGGAAGTCCAGGACCCAGTTGCACAGGGTCGAGACCCAGGGAGTTGATGACGAGTTTGGTGGGTACTATGGAGTTAAATGCTGAGCTGTAGTCGATGAACAGCATTCTCACATAGTTATTCCTCTTGTCCAGATGGGTTAGGGCAGTGTGCAGTATGGCTGCGATTGCGTCGTCTGTGGACCTATTTTGGCGGTAAGCAAATTGGAGTGGGTCTAGGGTGTCAGGTAGGAGGTGATATGGATCTTGAATAGTCTGATGATGACGGAAGTGAGTGCTACGGGGCGGTAGTCATTTATCTCAGTTACCTTAGCTTTCTTGGGAACAGGAACAATGGTGGCCCTCTTGAAGCATGTGGGAACAGCAGACTGAGATAGGGATTGATTGAATATGTCCTTAAACACACCAGCCAGCTGGTCTGCGCATGCTCGGAGGGCGCGGCTGGGGATGCCGTCTGGGCCTGCAGCCCTGCGAGGGTTAACACGTTTAAATGTTTTACTCACCTCGGCTGCAGTGAAGGAGAGTCCTCATGTTTTCGTAGCTTTCTTGGGAACAGGAACATTGTGTCCCAAATGGCACCCATATTCTGGACAAAGTTATGCACTACATAGGGAATAGGGCTCTGGTTGATAGTAGTGCACTACATAGGGAATAGGGCTCTGGTTTATAGCAGTGCACTACATAGGGAATAGGGCTCTGGTTTAAAGTAGTGCACTACATAGGGAATAGGGCTCTGGTTTAAAGTAGTGCACTACATAGGGAATAGGGCTCTGAATTAAAGTAGTGCACTACATAGGGAATAGGGCTCTGGTTTAAAGTAGTGCACTACATAGGGAATATGAACCGAGAGTAACAGTAGAGTAAAAATTGGGGAGCTCCAGTGTTGAGGATCAGCGTGGCAGATGTGTTGCTACCTACCCTTACCACCTAGGGGCGGCACATCAGGAAGTCCAGGATCCAGTTGCAGAGGGAGGTGTTTAGTCCCAGGATCATTCGCTTAGTGATGAGCATTGAGGGTACTATGGTGTTGAACGCTGAGCTGTAGTCAATGAACAGCATTCTCACGTATGTGTTCCTTTTGTCAAGGTGGAAAAGGGCAGTGTGGAGTACAATAGAGACTGCATCATTAGTGGATCTGTATGGGCGGTATGCAAATTGGAGTGGGTCTAGGGTTTCTGGGCTAATGGTGTTGATGTGAGCCATTACCAACCTTTCAAAGCACTTAATGGCTACGGACGTGAGTGCTACGGGTCTGTAGTCATTTAGGCAGGTTGCCTTTGTGTTCTTGGGCACAGGGACTATGGTGGTCTGCTTGAAACATGTTGGTATTATAGACTCAATCAGGGACAGGTTGAAAATGTCAGTGAAGACACCTGCCAGTTGGTCAGCACATGGAGAACACGTCCTAATCTGTCTGCCCCCCCAGCCTTGTGAATGTTGACCTGTTTAAAGGCCTGTGTAGAGCCTGTGTATTATGATTCAATCTTAGCCCTGTATTGGCGCTTTGCCTGTTTGATGGTTTGTCGCAGGGCGTAGCATGGAGTAGCAGTAAGACGTGTCGTGTCCCTTGTCCCGTGTATATTTAGTCTTTTTTCGTTTTTACATATTTTTTCTTCGCATATCTTTTAAAACATTTTGCTAAACCTCAGCTTCCAAATACTCTCCTTCAACCCGCCTCACCCAGTGTAGCTATTTTTTTCCTAAAGTATTTAGTATTTATATTTACTTGAACCGGAACCCTCAACTGAAGCTAGCCAGCTAACTACCAGCTATGCTAGCGGTCTTCAGCTAACCGGTCATCAGCTAACCTTTAGCTCGGAAAGCTCTCGCCAGTTCGAACAACGCGACTCTAACCAGAGCATAACGGACCTATTTATTTTTTATTTTTTATCCCCGGATTCCAGCCGCAAACGGAACATCTTTCAGCTGGATCTTCACAACTAGTTATTTAGCTAAACTGCAACCCCGGACGATTACTGCTGGCTAGCGCTTCCACCCACTTAGCCTGAAGCTAGCCCCGCCACCGTAGCATACTCCTGGGCTACAATACCTACCACCGTAGCATACTCCTGGGCTACAATTACCCGGACCCACGACCGGTCTATCGATGTCACCGCATGAAGAGGAATAAACAGACTCACCCCATCGCGACGTCCCCCAAAGGCTAACTCTCTAGCCCTTGCTATCTCCTTGCTTGCTATTTCGGCCTGCTAACTGCCAGCTTGTTTAGCCCCGGTCCGCTAACTGCTACCTTGTTTAGCCCCGGCCTACTAACTGTTAGCTTGTTAGCACAGGCCTGCTAACCGTCTGAATCGCCTCGTCCCAAACACTCACTGGACCCATATTTACTCTCTTATCTCTTTTCGATTTTTAATTTGTTTATACCTTCCGGTAACCTGCCTCACCCAATGTGATACGGAATCGCTATTATTTTACATTTTTAGAACACACTCAAGAACCTCCAGAAGCTAACTAGCTACAAGCTATTTAGTCATTGTTAGTTTTTTTTTAACCTGAATAACACTCACTAATCCAGCTTCCCTGCCCCCTGGACACTGATCACTTGGCTACATAGCTGATGCACGCTGGACTGTCCATTAATCACGGTACCTCATTCTGCTTGTTTATGTTTTATCTGTCGGCCCCGTTGCCTAGTCAATGCCATTTTACCTGCTGTTGTTGTGCTAGCTGATTAGCTGTTGTTGTCTCACCTACTGTTTTAGCTAGCTTTCCCAATTCAACACCTGTGATTACTGTATGCATCGCTGTATGTCTCTCTCAAATGTCAATATGCCTTGTATACTGTTGTTCAGGTTAGTTATCATTGTTTTAGTTCACAATGGAGCACCTAGTTCCACTCTTCATACCCCTGATACCTCCTTTGTCCCACCTCCCACACATGCGGTGACCTCACCCATTACAACTAGCATGTCCAGAGATACAACTTCTCTCATAATCACCCACTGCCTGGGCTTACCTCCGCTGTACCCACACCCCACCATACCCCTGTCTGCGCATTATGCCCTGAATATATTCTACCATGCCCAGAAACCTGCTCCTCTTATTCTCTGTCCCCAATGCTCTAGGCGACCAGTTTTGATAGCCTTTAGCCGCACCCTCATACTACTCCTTCTCTGTTCCGCGGGTGATGTGGAGGTAAACCCAGGCCCTGCATGTCCCCAGGCACCCTCATTTGTTGACTTCTGTGATCGAAAAAGCCTTGCTTTCATGCATGTCAACATCAGAAGCCTCCTCCCTAAGTTTGTTTAACTCACTGCTTTAGCACACTCTGCTAACCCTGATGTCCTTGCCGTGTCTGAGTCCTGGCTCAGGAAGGACACCAAAAATTCTGAGATTTCCATACTCAACTATAACATCTTCCGTCAAGATAGAACTGCCAAAGGGGGAGGAGTTGCAGTCTACTGCAGAGATAGCCTGCAAAGTAATGTCATACTTTCCAGGTCCATACCCAAACAGTTCGAACTACTAATTTTGAAAATTACTCTCTCCAGAAATAAGTCCCTCACTGTTGCCGCCTGCTACCGACCCCCCTCAGCTCCCAGCTCTGCCCTGGACACCATTTGTGAATTGATCGCCCCCCATCTAGCTTCAGAGTTTGTTCTTTTAGGTGACCTAAACTGGGATATGCTTAACACCCCGGCAGTCCTACAATCTAAGCTAGATGCCCTCAATCTCACACAAATCATCAAGGAACCCACCAGGTACAACCCTAACTCTGTAAACAAGGGCACCCTCATAGACGTCATCCTGACCAACTGGCCCTCCAGATACACCTCCGCTGTCTTCAACCAGGATCTCAGCGATCACTGCCTCATTGCCTGTATCCGCTACGGAGCCGCAGTCAAACGACCACCCTTCATCACTGTCAAACGCTCCCTAAAACACTTCTGTGAGCAGGCCTTCCTAATCGACCTGGCCCGGGTATCCTGGAAGGACATTGACCTCATCCCGTCAGTTGAGGATGCCTGGTCATTCTTTAAAAGTAACTTCCTCACCATTTTAGATAAGCATGCTCCGTTCAAAACATGCAGAACCAAGGTTCACTCCAGACCTGACTGCCCTCGACCAGCACAAAAACATCCTGTGGCGGACTGCAATAGCATCTAATAGTCCCCGCGATATATGCAACTGTTCAGGGAAGTCAGGAACCAATACACGCAGTCAGTCAGGAAAGCTAAGGCCAGCTTCTTCAGGCAGAAGTTTGCATCCTGTAGCTCCAACTCCAAAAGGTTCTGGGACACTGTGAAGTCCATGGAGAACAAGAGCACCTCCTCCCAGCTGCCCACTGCACTGAGGCTAGGTAACACGGTCACCAACGATAAATCCATGATTATCGAAAACTTCAACAAGCATTTCTCAACGGCTGGCCATGCCTTCCGCCTGGCTACTCCAACCTCAGCCAACAGCTCCGCCCCCACCGCAGCTTCTTGCCCAAGCCCTTCCAGGTTCTCCTTTACCCAAATCCAGATAGCAGATGTTCTGAAAGAGCTGCAAAACCTGGACCCGTACAAATCAGCTGGGCTTGACAATCTGGACCCTCTATTTCTGAAACTATCCGCCGCCATTGTCGCAACCCCTATTACCAGCCTGTTCAACCTCTCTTTCATATCGTCTGAGATCCCCAAGGATTGGAAAGCTGCCGCAGTCATCCCCCTCTTCAAAGGGGGAGACACCCTGGACCCAAACTGTTACAGACCTATATCCATCCTGCCCTGCCTATCTAAGGTCTTCGAAAGCCAAGTCAACAAACAGGTCACTGACCATCTCGAATCCCACCGTAACTTCTCCGCTGTGCAATCTGGTTTCCGAGCCGGTCACGGGTGCACCTCAGCCACACTCAAGGTACTAAACGATATCATAACCGCCATCGATAAAAGACAGTACTGTGCAGCCATCTTCATCGACCTTGCCAAGGCTTTCGACTCTGTCAATCACCATATTCTTATCGGCAGACTCAGTAGCCTCGGTTTTTCGGATGACTGCCTTGCCTGGTTCACCAATTACTTTGCAGACAGAGTTCAGTGTGTCAAATCGGAGGGCATGCTGTCCGGTCCTCTGGCAATCTCTATGGGGGTGCCACAGGGTTCAATTCTCGGGCCGACTCTTTTCTCTGTATATATCAATGATGTTGCTCTTGCTGCGGGCGATTCCCTGATCCACCTCTACGCAGACGACACCATTCTATATACTTCCGGCCCGTCCTTGGACACTGTGCTATCTAACCTCCAAACGAGCTTCAATGCCATACAACACTCCTTCCGTGACCTCCAACTGCTCTTAAACGCTAGTAAAACCAAATGCATGCTTTTCTACCGATTGCTGCCTGCATCCGCATGCCCGACGAGCATCACCACCCTGGATGGTTCCGACCTTGAATATGTGGACACCTATAAGTACCTAGGTGTCTGGCTAGACTGTAAACTCTCCTTCCAGACTCATATCAAACATCTCCAATCGAAAATCAAATCAAGTGTCGGCTTTCTATTCCGCAACAAAGCCTCCTTCACTCACGCCGCCAAACTTACCCTAGTAAAACTGACTATCCTACCGATCCTCGACTTCGGCGATGTCATCTCCAAAATTGCCTCCAACACTCTACTCAGCAAACTGGATGCAGTTTATCACAGTGCCATCCGTTTTGTCACTAAAGCACCTTATACCACCCACCACTGCGACTTGTATGCTCTAGTCGGCTGGCCCTCGCTACATATTCGTCGCCAGACCCACTGGCTCCAGGTCATCTACAAGTCCATGCTAGGTAAAGCTCCGCCCTTATCTCAGTTCACTGGTCACGATGGCAACACCCATCCGTAGCACGCGCTCCAGCAGGTGTATCTCACTGATCATCCCTAAAGCCAACACCTCATTTGGCCGCCTTTCGTTCCAGTACTCTGCTGCCTGTGACTGGAACGAATTGCAAAAATCCCTGAAGTTGGAGACTTTTATCTCCCTCACCAACTTCAAACATGTGCTATCTGAGCAGCTAACCGATCGCTGCAGCTGTACATAGTCTATTGGTAAATAGCCCACCCTTTTTCACCTACCTCATCCCCACACTGTTTTTATTTATTTACTTTTCTGCTCTTTTGCACACCAGTATCTCTACCTGTACATGACCATCTGATCATTTATCACTCCAGTGCTAATCTGCAAAATTGTAATTATTCGCCTACCTCATCATGCCTTTTGCACACAATGTATATAGACTCCCTTTTTTTCCTACTGTGTTATTGACTTGTTAATTGTTTACTCCATGTGTAACTCTGTGTTGTCTGTTCACACTGCTATGCTTTATCTTGGCCAGGTCGCAGTTGCAAATGAGAACTTGTTCTCAACTAGCCTACCTGGTTAAATAAAGGTGAAATAAATAAATAATAAAAATGCTCTAAAGTTGTACACTAAAGTAATATACAGTGCCTTGCGAAAGTATTCGGCCCCCTTGAACTTTTCGACCTTTTGCCACATTTCAGGCTTCAAACACAAAGATAAAAAAACTGTATTTTTTTGTGAAGAATCAATATTTTTGAACCATTCCATTGTAGATTTTGCTTTATGTTTTGGATCATTGTCTTGTTGGAAGACAAATCTCCGTCCCAGTCTCAGGTCTTTTGCAGACTCCATCAGGTTTTCTTCCAGAATGGTCCTGTATTTGGCTCCATCCATCTTCCCATCAATTTTAACCATCTTCCCTGTCCCTGCTGAAGAAAAGCAGGCCCAAACCATGATGCTGCCACCACCATGTTTGACAGTGGGTATGGTGTGTTCATGGTGATGAGCTTTGTTGTTTTTACGCCAAACATAACATTTTGCATTGTTGCCAAAAAGTTCAATTTTGGTTTCATCTGACCAGAGCACCTTCTTCCACATGTTTGGTGTGTCTCCCAGGTGGCTTGTGGCAAACTTTAAACGACACTTTTTATGGATATCTTTAAGAAATGGCTTTCTTCTTGCCACTCTTCCATAAAGGCCAGATTTGTGCAATATACGACTGATTGTTGTCCTATGGAAAGAGTCTCCCACCTCAGCTTTAGATATCTGCAGTTCATCCAGAGTGATCATGGGCCTCTTGGCTGCATCTCTGATCAGTCTTCTCCTTGTATGAGCTGAAAGTTTAGAGGGACGGCCAGGTCTTGGTAGATTTGCAGTGGTCTGATACTCCTTCCATTTCAATATTATCGCTTGCACAGTGCTCCTTGGGATGTTTAAAGCTTGGGAAATCTTTTTGTATCCAAATCCGGCTTTAAACGTCTTCACAACAGTATCTTGGACCTGCCTGGTGTGTTCCTTGTTCTTCATGATGCTCTCTGCGCTTTTAACGGACCTCTGAGTCTATCACATTGCAGGTGCATTTATACGGAGACTTGATTACACACAGGTGGATTGTATTTATCATCATTAGTCATTTAGGTCAACATTGGATCATTCAGAGATCCTCACTGAACTTCTGGAGAGAGTTTGCTGCACTGAAAGTAAAGGGGCTGAATAATTTTGCACGCCCAATTTTTCAGTTTTTGATTTGTTAAAAAAGTTTGAAATATCCAATAAATGTCGTTCCACTTCATGATTGTGTCCCACTTGTTGATTCTTCACAAAAAAATACAGTTTATATCTTTATGTTTGAAGCCTGAAATGTGGCAAAAGGTCGCAAAGTTCAAGGGGGCCGAAAACTTTCGCAAGGCACTGTACTATATAGGGAATAGGGTGCCATATGGGACACAGGCCAAGACATGCTAACCTCTCACCATTATCAATAACAGGGGAGGTTAGAATATCTTGGAGGTCTTTGACCCTTTGTGACTTTCTCACTCATCATTACTCATGATTATCTGTAGTCATGGTAGCATCCTCATTACTCATGATTATCTGTAGTCATGGTAGCATCCTCATTACTCATGATTATCTGTAGTCATGGTAGCATCCTCATTACTCATGATTATCTGTAGTCATGGTAGCATCCTCATTACTCATGATTATCTGTAGTCATGGTAGCATCCTCATTACTCATGATTATCTGTAGTCATGGTAGAATTCACGTTCAGGTATAAAGTTTTTAGGAAATATATTCTTCTCTTATTTAAAATACAAGTGACACCAGAATGACAGAATATATTATTTACCATTAATTTCTATTGGGCACAAAATAGCCAGAAACACTTTCTATGAGCAATTTAATTAGTATGAAATAATAATCACATTTTTTTTGAGCATACTGTAACACACTTCTATGTAACGCACCACTATGCCTAGTGGGTGCAGAGTCAGGCGCAGGAAGCAGAGGGCAAAGGACAATGTTTTATTCCGGCGCAGGACAATGGTCCCGTCAAAACACCAGGCGCAATAACAAGACTGGCACAAAACCAGGACCCAACCAGTCCGGAGAAAAAACAAGAGAAACGCACAACCACAAACATGAGCAGAGGAAAATAAGCCCGCACAAAGAGCAGGTGGGCATCACCGGCTTAAATAGCTCAGCTAAAACCTAAACAAGAAACAGGTGTAACCAATGAGACAAAACCAACAGAAAAGGGAAAAGTAGCAGCTAGTAGACCGATGACGACGACCGCCGAGCGCCGCCCCAACAGAGAAGGGACAAGTAGCAGCTAGTTGACCGGTGACGACAACCGCCGAGCGCCACCCGAACAGAGAAGGGACAAGTAGCAGCTAGTAGACCGGTGACGACGACCGCCGAGCGCCGCCCGAACAGAGAAGGGACAAGTAGCAGCTAGTAGACCGGTGACGACGATCGCCGAGCGCCGCCCCAAAAGAGAAGGGACAAGTAGCAGCTAGTTGACCGGTGACGACAACCGCCGAGCGCCACCCAAACAGAGAAGGGACAAGTAGCAGCTAGTAGACCGGTGACGACGACCGCCGAGCGCCACCCAAACAGAGAAGGGACAAGTAGCAGCTAGTAGACCGGTGACGACGACCGCCGAGCGTTGCCCGAACAGAGAAGGGACAAGTAGCAGCTAGTAGACCGGTGACGACGACCGCCGAGCGCCACCCGAACAGAGAAGGGACAAGTAGCAGCTAGTAGACCGGTGACGACGACCGCCGAGCGCCGCCCGAACAGAGAAGGGACAAGTAGCAGCTAGTAGACCGGTGACGACAACCGCCGAGCGCCACCCAAACAGAGAAGGGACAAGTAGCAGCTAGTAGACCGGTGACGACGACCGCCGAGCGCCGCCCGAACAGAGAAGGGACAAGTAGCAGCTAGTAGACAGGTGACGACAACCGCCGAGCGCCGCCCGAACAGAGAAGGGACAAGTAGCAGCTAGTAGACTGGTGACGACAACCGCCGAGCGCCACCCGAACAGAGAAGGGACAAGTAGCAGCTAGTAGACCGGTGACGACGACCCAAACAGAGAAGGCCATATGCCTTCTGAGGAGGGAGTCGTGACACATACAATATGGCTCAGTTTTTAAATAATTTATTTTATACAGTCTTTATAGCTCGTATTTATCAAGGCTGTAAATCATTGACCCCATTGTATCTGTGTACCGTATCCGTATATGAACCTGCTTTTTTCCCAGGGTTCTGTGTTGATGAACAATGGGAACCACGGTTACCAAAGGTACCACCCATTTAATGGAAGGCAGCTCCCCGCCTTCAGAAAACTACATAGTGTCCATCAAAATGGTGCCATATATCTTACTGTAGTGTACTACTGTTGACCAGAGCTCTAATCAAAAGTAGTGTACTATATAGGGAATAGAGTGTAATTTGGGATGCAAACTAAGACACTGACTGAAATAGCAATTTTCCATTCAGAAAATGAATGAAATAGCTGTATTTTTATATATTCATTTAATTTGACCTTTATTTAACCAGGTCGGCCAGTTGAGAACCAGTTCTTCATTTACAACTGCGACCTGGCCACGATAAAGCATAGCAGTGTGACACAAACAACAACAACACAGAGTTACACATAAACAAACCTACGGTGAATAACACAATAGAAAAGAAGAGTTCAGACAATAAGCACGGCTTCTTGTCAGGCTCATCTATAACGTAGATGTTGAGTCCTGTAGGATGTGCCCATGTGATTTGTCATTCGGATGAGATGACATGTCGTACACAGGCAAGCCTTTACAAGGTGTATTGAGAAAATCCAATGTGCTGCAGTGTGTTTTATCTGATTAAAATATATATATATGTTTTCATTTATCTCTATACTTGTTCATGTGCAATTAAGAGCTGGTTTGTGTGAAACTACGGTTGTGTAGCATTTGAAATGAATAGAACTTGATTCAATTTGATTCAATTTTCATTCAATTTTCATTCAATTTTCAATTTTCATTCAATTTTCAACAAAAATCTCAAACTGCTTATGAATACAAACTGCTAACTTTATATACATACAATTTGTCCCATGGCCACATGCCTCCATAACTTCAGTATTCAGCACAAGCTGTTGAGTCTCCAGTTGAGATGAGGCACAGTGGAGGGTTTAAGTTTGTCTTTCTCGTTTTCTCTCTCTCTCTTTCTCTCCCTCACTCTCTCTCTCTGTCTCTCTCCCACCGGTCTCTCTCTCTCTCTCTCTCTCTCTCTCTTTCTCTCCCTCACTCTCTCTCTCTCTCTCTCTCCCACCGGTCTCTCTCTCTCTCTCTCTCTCTCTCTCTCTTCTCTCTCTCTCTCCTCTCTCTCTCTCTCTCTCTCTCTCTATGTCTCTATCTCCCACTGGTCTCCCCCTCTCTCCCCCTCTCTCCCCCTCTCTCTCTCCCTCTCTCTCTCTCTCTCTCTCTCTCTCTCTCTCTGTCTCTATCTCCCACTGGTCTCTCTCTCTCTCCCTGTCTCTCTCTCTCTCCTCTATAACTATCTCCCCCACCACTCTGTGTTCACTCCATGTCTCCTGATCCAAGCAGACGGGTCTCAGGGCTCTGCTGGGGGACGCATCACAGCCTGTCATACAGCCTGTCATACAGCCTGTCCTACAGCCTGTCATACAGCCTGTCATACAGCCTGTCCTACAGCCTGTCATACAGCCTGTCATACAGCCTGTCATACAGCCTGTCATACAGCCTGTCACACAGCCTGTCATACAGCCTGTCATACAGCCTGTCCTACAGCCTGTCCTACAGCCTGTCATACAGCCTGTCCTACAGCCTGTCATACAGCCTGTCCTACAGCCTGTCCTACAGCCTGTCCTACAGCCTGTCCTACAGCCTGTCATACAGCCTGTCCTACAGCCTGTCCTACAGCCTGTCATACAGCCTGTCATACAGCCTGTCCTACAGCCTGTCCTACAGCCTGTCATACAGCCTGTCCTACAGCCTGTCATACAGCCTGTCCTACAGCCTGTCATACAGCCTGTCCTACAGCCTGTCATACAGCCTGTTCTACAGCCTGTCATACAGCCTGTCATACAGCCTGTCATACAGCCTGTCCTACAGCCTGTCATACAGCCTGTCCTACAGCCTGTCATACAGCCTGTCCTACAGCCTGTCATACAGCCTGTCATTAGTACGTAGTGGGGACTGCTGCTCACTTTACAACATGGTCTCTGACACAATGTTAAACTCGTGAAAGTTTTCAAGTTTATTGAAATAAACTCATGCGAAGGTCTCCCCCCCTCCCCACACAATCGATCCACATAGAGATTAAGTGTGAATTAGAAATAACATGGAAATCACCAAAAAAATGTACTTCCTGTAACTTCGGAGTAGCTGCTGAAAAATAAGAAAACAACTGTGATGGATGATAATAATATGATGACATTTCTGTCAACAAACAGAACAGAAGACGCAAGGGTGTAATTTCACAGTCCGTTTGATAAGGAAACAGAGTTCCTACTGCAGAATAAGGACAAGGCGTTGACAGGAAATAGATTTCCTACTGCAGAATAAGGACAAGGCGTTGACAGGAAACAGAGTTCCTACTGCAGAATAAGGACAAGGCTTTGACAGGAAATAGATTTCCTACTGCAGAATAAGGACAAGGCATTGACAGGAAATAGATTTCCTACTGCAGAATAAGGACAAGGCGTTGACAGGAAACAGATTTACTACTGCAGAATAAGGACAAGGCGTTGACAGGAAATAGATTTACTACTGCAGAATAAGGACAAGGCATTGACAGGAAATAGATTTCCTACTGCAGAATAAGGACAAGGCGTTGACAGGAAACAGATTTACTACTGCAGAATAAGGACAAGGCGTTGACAGGAAATAGATTTCCTACTGCAGAATAAGGACAAGGCGTTGACAGGAAACAGATTTACTACTGCAGAATAAGGACAAGGCGTTGACAGGAAATAGATTTCCTACTGCAGAATAAGGACAAGGCGTTGACAGGAAATAGATTTCCTACTGCAGAATAAGGACAAGGCGTTGACAGGAAACAGATTTACTACTGCAGAATAAGGACAAGGCGTTGACAGGAAATATATTTCCTACTGCAGAATAAGGACAAGGCGTTGACAGGAAATAGATTTCCTACTGCAGAATAAGGACAAGGACAGGAAATAGATTTACTACTGCAGAATAAGGACAAGGCGTTGACAGGAAATAGATTTACTACTGCAGAATAAGGACAAGGCGTTGACAGGAAATAGATTTCCTACTGCAGAATAAGGACAAGGCGTTGACAGGAAATAGATTTCCTACTGCAGAATAAGGACAAGGTGTTGACAGGAAATAGATTTCCTACTGCAGAATAAGGACAAGGCGTTGACAGGAAATAGATTTCCTACTGCAGAATAAGGACAAGGCGTTGACAGGAAATAGATTTACTACTGCAGAATAAGGACAAGGCGTTGACAGGAAATAGATTTACTACTGCAGAATAAGGACAAGGCGTTGACAGGAAATAGATTTCCTACTGCAGAATAAGGACAAGGCATTGACAGGAAATAGATTTCCTACTGCAGAATAAGGACAAGGCGTTGACAGGAAATAGATTTCCTACTGCAGAATAAGGACAAGGCATTGACAGGAAATAGATTTCCTACTGCAGAATAAGGACAAGGCGTTGACAGGAAACAGATTTACTACTGCAGAATAAGGACAAGGCGTTGACAGGAAATAGATTTACTACTGCAGAATAAGGACAAGGCATTGACAGGAAACAGATTTCCTACTGCAGAATAAGGACAAGGCGTTGACAGGAAATAGATTTCCTACTGCAGAATAAGGACAAGGCGTTGACAGGAAATAGATTTCCTACTGCAGAATAAGGACAAGGCGTTGACAGGAAATAGATTTAATTCATTACAAGTATGATGGTGGTTATTTGGGCATAATACTGTATGTGTCTAAACATTAAAACATGTTTTACTCCTGACTGTTTTCAATAAAAGGATATGTGATGTTTTATTATGACATAATTATTTATTTGACAAATCCGACAGCCGTTAGACAAGAAAAATGGTAAGAATTTCTCGGTTTGTACTGGATGTATATTTGACATGACAAGCCTTCGGGGACTAGTCCTATTGTTATTGTCCGTTCAATGAAAGAACTCTCGAATTGTTCTGACTAGTTTGTCAGATGTTGCCAGATACTTTAGCCTCCACTCAATCACCACCGGTAGCTTGGAAATGTCTGATGATAAAACAACATTGTTGAGTTTCAAAAACAAATCTTCCAGCTTTCAGTATTATGAATCTAATAAAGTATCTGTGTACTTTACTAACCCTCTTGGTTTACGAAGGAAAGTAAAGAACAACACCTATTTGGATGCAACTGACTAAGCTACTTTAGAGAACTGAGTTCAGTATGTCCACTTCAGACGGAAAGATTCAAGGATGACTCATCTGTGTCCCAAATGGCACACCTTTCGCTATTCCCTACTGGCCCTGGTCAAAAGTAGTGCACTTTAATGGGCTCCTGCGTGGCACAGTGGTCTAAGGCACTGCATCTCAGTGCTAGAGGCATCACTACAGACCCTGTTTTGATTCCAGGTTCTATCACAACAGTCTGTGATTGGGAGTCCCAAAGGGAGGGCGCACAATTGGCCCAGCGTCTTTTGGGTTTGGCCGGTGTTGTAAATAACAATTTGTTTGTGACCTGGCTCGCCTAGTTACATAAAGGTTAAATGATTATCAGGAATCAAGGTAAGACCCAGATGCGAGACCGAGGGGCAAAGGTACAGGACGGCAGGCAGGCTCAGGGTCAGGTCAGGCAGAGGTTTGTAATCCAGAGGTGGGGCAAAGTTACAGGACGGCAGGCAGAGTGGTCAGGCGGGCGGGTACAGGGTCAGGACAGGTACGGTCAAAAACCAGGAAAACGAGAAATGAGAGAAAAGCAAGAGCTGAATACAAAAAGCGTTGGTTGATTTCACAAACAAGACAAACTGGCAACAGAGAACACAGATGTAAATACACAGGGAGATAACAGGGAAGACGGGCGACACCTGGAGGGTGGACCAGATCAGGTGGAATAGATCAATAACTGGGAAGACGGGCGACACCTGGAGGGTGGACCAGATCAGGTGGAACAGATCAATAACAGGTAAGACGGGCGACACCTGGAGGGTGGACCAGATCAATAACAGGGAAGACGGGCGACACCTAGAGGGTGGAATAGATCAATAACAGGGAAGACAGGCGACACCTGGAGGGTGGACCAGATCAATAACAGGGAAGACGGGCGACACCTGGAGGGTGGACCAGATCAGGTAGAATAGATCAATAACAGGGAAGACGGGCGACACCTAGAGGGTGGACCAGATCAATAACAGGGAAGACGGGCGACACCTGGAGGGTGGACCAGATCAGGTAGAATAGATCAATAACAGGGAAGACGGGCGACACCTGGAGGGTGGACCAGATCAATAACAGGGAAGACGGGCGACACCTGGAGGGTGGACCAGATCAGGTAGAATAGATCAATAACAGGGAAGACGGGCGACACCTGGAGGGTGGACCAGATCAATAACAGGGAAGACGGGCGACACCTGGAGGGTGGACCAGATCAGGTAGAATAGATCAATAACAGGGAAGACGGGCGACACCTGGAGGGTGGACCAGATCAATAACAGGGAAGACGGGCGACACCTGGAGGGTGGACCAGATCAATAACTGGGAAGACGGGCGACACCTGGAGGGTGGACCAGATCAGGTGGAATAGATCAATAACGGGGAAGACAGGCGACACCTGGAGGGTGGACCAGATCAGGTGGAATAGATCAATAACGGGGAAGACAGGCGACACCTGGAGGGTGGACCAGATCATGTAGAATAGATCAATAACGGGGAAGACGGGCGACACCTGGAGGGTGGACCAGATCAGGTGGAACAGATCAATAACAGGGAAGACGGGCGACACCTGGAGGGTGGACCAGATCAGGTGGACCAGATCAGGGTGTGACAATAAAAAGGGTTTGAGATGTAGCCCTGACTCCTTACTTAAATCCGAACTGGTAGAAATATTGTAACAAATATTATGCTTAAACTCAAATATGCTAATGAATAAAAAACATTATTATTATATCTTTTTTTTTAAATAAAAGACATAATTTTTGTTAATGATTTCAAAAATATGACTGGTGACCCAAAATTAAGGAAATCTTTGAATTTGTACAGAGCATAGGTCACCAAAGGCAGACCTGGCTCTCAGGAGAAGACAAGCTATGTGCACACTGCCCACAAAACAAGATAGTAACTGAGCTGCACTTCCTCATCCCCTGCCAAATGTTTGACCATATTCGAGACACATATTTCCCTCAGCTTACACAGATCCACAAAGAACTTGAAAATAAACCCTTGTGACCTGTTGCCACAAGAAAAGGGCAACCAGTGAAGAACAAACACCATTGTAAATACAAACTTGTTAATTAAACAGCGCCAAAGAGCATGGCTGACATTATGGCTGATATTAACATCTGAACATATGAACTGCGAACTGAGAGAAGCTTTTTCCTTTAATGAGTCCGACGAGAAAGATATACTGCTCTCCAGGGAACAGGCCTAGATCCACGTCTTTTGCGTGATGAAAAGATGGAGGAAAAGAGGACACAGATCGGGCTGCCTTTTGAGAATCCGTTGGCGAGCAATTAAACTCTCATTGCCATCAGTTCTACTTGTTAACATGCAATCATTGGAAAAGAAATTGTATGTCTAATATTAAATAAGTCTCGAGGTATTGCTCGCCTGAAGTAGAGACTCCTATGATAAGCTGTAGACCACACTATCTACCAAGAGAGTTCTCATCTGTATTATTCATAGCCATCTATTTACCACCACAGACCAATGCTGGCACAAAGACCTCACTCATCAAGCTTTAAAAGGCAATAAGCAAACAAGAAAATGCTCATGCAGAAGTGGCGCTCCTAGTGGCCGGGGGACTTAAATGCAGGCAAACTTAAATCAGTTTTACCAAATTTTTACCAGCATGTCACATGTGCAACCTCTCACTCATTGTGAGCAAGACAAAGGAGCTGATCGTGGACTACAGGAAAAGGCCTCCATTAACATCAACGGGGCTGTAGTGGAGCGGGTCATGAACTTCAAGTTCCTTGGTGTCCACATCACCAACAAACTATCATGGTCCAAACACACCAAGACAGTCATGAAGAGGGCAAAACAAAACCTTTCCCCCTCTAGAGACTGAAAAGATTTGACATGAGTTCCCAGATCTTCAAAAAGTTATACAGCTGCACCATCGAGAGCACCCTGACCGGTTGCATCACCGCCTGGTATGGCAACTGCTCAGGATCACTACAGTCGGTAGTGCGTACAGCCCAGTACATCACTGTGGCCAATCTTTCTGCAATCCAGGACCTCTATACCAGGCGGTGTCAGAGGAAGGCCCTAAAAATTATCATAGACTCCAGTCACCCAAGTCATAGACTGTTTTACATCACGGCAAGCGGTACCGGAACCCAAGTCTTGGACAAAAAGTCTCCTCAACAGCTTCTACACCCAAGCCATAAGACATTTGTTTCGAACACTGCTGCTACTCACTGTTTATTATCTGTCTATAGTCACTTCACCCCTACCTACATGTACAAATGACCTCTAACCTCGAACACTGACTCTGTAGTCCCTGTATATTATCTGTGTATAGTCACTTCACCCCTACCTACATGTACAAATGACCTCTAACATGTACCCCTGCACACTGACTCTGTAGTCCCTGTATATTATCTGTGTATAGTCACTTCACCCCTACCTACATGTACAAATGACCTCTAACATGTACCCCTGCACACTGACTCTGTAGTCCCTGTATATTATCTGTGTATCATCACTTCACCCCTACCTACATGTACAAATGACCTCTAACCTCGCACACTGACTCTGTAGTCCATGTATATAACCTCATTATTGTGTTATAGTGTTATGTTGTTATAGTTTTTACTTTTTATCATTTTTTTTTACTGTTGTTTAATTGGTCAATATCTTCTTAACTGTCCTTGAATTGCACTGTTGGTTAAGTGCTTGTAATTCACGGTAAGGCCTACCCCTGTTGTATTCGGCACGTGACAACTACAGTTTGATTTGATTGGAACCTATATTTAGGTTTATATTGCACATCGTTACAACACTGAAATGGCTTTATTATTTTGGAACTTTGTAATGTTTACTGTTAAATTTGCTTGTTTATTTCCCTTTTTGTTAATTATCTATTCCACTTGCTTTGGCCGTGATAACACATGTTTCCCATGGTAATAAAGCCCCCTGAATTGAAATTGAATTGGGAGACAGACAGAGAGAGATGTTCTCCCCAGTGGCCCAGCAGCATTGCTAATGGCCTCTGCTCTGGGCCCCAGGACGCTCTGGACGCCACAGCTTGTCAGTTCAATTCCCGTCCGCTTTTCCCACTTGCCAGTTTCCATCTGGAGACAATTCATAAACCTCTTATGGTGTGTACCTTATCCCCTGTTGTCACTAGCTAGTCACAACCTCACAGATACTCACAGTCTCCTCTCCTTCCCTCACTTCTCCTCTCCACTCACTTCTCCTTCCCTCTCCTCTCCTCTTCCTTTGTCTTCCCCCTCTTCCCTGGTCTTCCCCCACTTCCCTGGTCTCCCCTGGTCTTCCCCCTCTTCCCTGGTCTTCCCCTCTTCCCTGGTCTTCCCCCTCTCCCCTGGTCTTCCCCCCTCTTCCCTGGTCTTCCCCCTCTTCCCTGGTCTTCCCCCTCTTCCCTGGTCTTCCCCTCTTCCCTGATCTTCCCCCGCTTCCCTTGTCTTCCCTGGTCTTCCCCCTCTTCCCTTGTCTTCCCTTGTCTTCCCTGGTCTTCCCCCTCTTCCCTTGTCTTCCCCTCTTCCCTTGTCTTCCCTGGTCTTCCCCCTCTTCCCTTGTCTTCCCCTCTTCCCTGGTCTTCCCCCTCTTCCCTGGTCTTCCCCCTCTTCCCTGGTCTTACCCCTCTTCCCTTGTCTTCCCCCTCTTCCCTTGTCTTCCCCTCTTCCCTGGTCTTCCCCCTCTTCCCTTGTCTTCCCCCTCTTCCCCCTCTTCCCTTGTCTTCCCTTGTCTTCCCCCTCTTCCCTTGTCTTCCCCCTCTTCCCTTTCTTCCCTTGTCTTCCCTGGTCCTCCCCCTCTTCCCTTGTGTTACGTTCCCCAGTTTATGTGTTGTAGTTTGTATGTTTGCATGTGTTTATTTCAGGAAATGGCTTCCTGAAATCCATCAAGCAGCTGATTGGTCGACTCCAGGGCTAATTGGAGAGCTGACCCCGCCCCCTCGTCAAGACGCAGCTGTCTCCAATTACCTATACCAGAAGCTATATAAAAGCCAGTGTTCTGTGCAGGAGGAGAGAATTTTACTGGAGGTAGATTTGCTAGAGAGTTTGGCTGGGAGGTCATTGCAGATATTTTGCTAGAGATTTTGCTGGGAGTTCATTGCTGAGAGTTGGTATGTTTAGTGAGTTTGTTGCTCAGATAGAGCTTATTTGACATCCTTTGTTTCTTAGTTTGTTTGCAAAAATTGTTTAATATTCTGTTTCATTTGTTCCCAGGGGGGAAGGGGAAGGCACCTAGGGAGTGCTTAGGCAAGAGGTCCGCGGGCATACATATACCCGTAGCATATTCGCTGTCTAGGCACACTAGGTAAGACCTGGGCGGACCACCCCCTGTATTTTGGTTAGGGCACCAGGTGGTGCTAAATTAGGTAAGTAGTGGGTAGGCAGGTAAGATAGGAGAGGGGGGGGCTTTGAGATTTACCTTCTTTGCTTTGGTTCCGTCCAGCCCCTTTTCCCCATATTACTGTGTAAAGGAATAAAGTCCTTGTAAACGGTACCACATTATGTCTGTCGTCAACCTTACAGTCCATATCTTTTTCACTTCACGGAGAGTTTAGTTGTAGCAGGGTGTCTCGTTCCCTCTTCATAGAGGCGTGCGTAACACCTTGTCTTCCCTGGTCTTACCCCTTCTTCCTGGTCTTCCCCCTCTTCCCTTGTCTTCCCCCATCTTCCCTGGTCTTCCCCCTTCTTCCCTTGTCTTCCCTGGTCTTCCCCCTCTTCCCTTGTCTTCCCTGGTCTTCCCCCTCTTCCCTGGTCTTCCCCCCTCTTCCCTGGTCTTCCCTTGTCTTCCCTGGTCTTCCCCCACTTCCCCCTCTTCCCTTGTCTTCCCTTGTCTCCCCTCTTCCCTTGTCTTCCCTTCTCTCCCCCTCTTCCCTGGTCTTCCCCTCTTCCCTGTTCTTCTCCCTCTTCCCTGTTCTTCCCCCTCTTCCCTGTTCTTCCCCCTCTTCCCTGGTCTTCCCCTCTTCCCTGGTCTTCCCCTCTTCCCTGGTCTTCCCCCTCTTCCCTGGTCTTCCCCCTCTTCCCTTGTCTTCCCCCCGCTTCCCTTGTCTTCCCTGGTCTTCCCCCTCTTCCCTTGTCTTCCCCCGCTTCCCTTGTCTTCCCTGGTCTTCCCCTCTTCCCTGGTCTTCCCCTCTTCCCTGGTCTTCCCCCTCTTCCCTGGTCTTCCCCCTCTTCCCTTGTCTTCCCTGGTCTTCCCCCTCTTCCCTGGTCTTCCCCCTCTTCCCTGGTCTTCCCCCTCTTCCCTTGTCTTCCCCCCTTCCCTTGTCTTCCCCCCACTTCCCTTGTCTTCCCTGGTCTTCCCCCTCTTCCCTGGTCTTCGCCCCTCTTCCCTGGTCTTCGCCCTCTTCCCTGGTCTTCGCCCCTCTTCCCTGGTCTTCCCCCTCTTCCCTGGTCTTCCCCCCTCTTCCCTGGTCTTCCCCCCTCTTCCCTTGTCTTCCCCCTTCTCCTCAGTCCACTGCCATCCGATTGTGAGAGCCCTATGAGTCAGCACAGACAACTTCCTCACTGTGTTGCTGTGACATGGATGACTTTACTGATCCAGAAACACTTAATAAACAATGGCGGACATTTTGACCCAACACCAAAACACATAGGGCTCTGGTCAAACAAATAGTCTTTTATATAGAGGAGAGGGTGACATTTGGCAACACTCCCATATTCTCCATATTATCTTTCATGAAGGAGAGCTCGTGGCCTAACAACAGATGAAAGCTAAGGCCAGCTAAACAGAAGGACAGAGTTTTGTTCAAGGGAAAGGATAGAGGGATAGAGGGAGAGTGAGGATAGAGGGATAGAGGGAGAGTGAGGATAGAGGGATAGAGGGAGAGTGAGGATAGAGGGATAGAGGGAGAGTGGGGATAGAGGGTAAGGCCAGCTAAACAGAAGGACAGAGTTTTGTTCAAGGGAAAGGATAGAGGGATAGAGGGAGAGTGAGGATAGAGGGATAGAGGGAGAGTGAGGATAGAGGGATAGAGGGAGAGTGGGGATAGAGGGATAGAGGGAGAGTGAGGATAGAGGGATAGAGGGAGAGTGAGGATAGAGGGATAGAGGGAGAGTGGGGATAGAGGGATAGAGGGAGAGTGAGGATAGAGGGATAGAGGGAGAGTGAGGATAGAGGGATAGAGGGAGAGTGAGGATAGAGGGATAGAGGGAGAGTGAGGATAGAGGGATAGAGGGAGAGTGGGGATAGAGGGATAGAGGGAGAGTGGGGATAGAGGGATAGAGGGAGAGTGAGGATAGAGGGATAGAGGGAGAGTGAGGATAGAGGGATAGAGGGAGAGTGAGGATAGAGGGATAGAGGGAGAGTGAGGATAGAGGGATAGAGGGAGAGTGAGGATAGAGGGAGAGTGAGGATAGAGGGATAGAGGGAGAGTGAGGATAGAGGGATAGAGGGAGAGTGAGGATAGAGGGATAGAGGGAGAGTGAGGATAGAGGGATAGAGGGAGAGTGAGGATAGAGGGATAGAGGGAGAGTGAGGATAGAGGGATAGAGGGAGAGTGAGGATAGAGGGATAGAGGGAGAGTGAGGATAGAGGGATAGAGGGAGAGTGAGGATAGAGGGATAGAGGGAGAGTGAGGATAGAGGGATAGAGGGAGAGTGAGGATAGAGGGAGAGGGAGGATAGAGGGATAGAGGGAGAGGGAGGATAGAGGGATAGAGGGAGAGTGAGGATAGAGGGATAGAGGGAGAGTGAGGATAGAGGGATAGAGGGAGAGGGAGGATAGAGGGATAGAGGGAGAGGGAGGATAGAGGGATAGAGGGAGAGTGAGGATAGAGGGATAGAGGGAGAGTGAGGATAGAGGGATAAAGGGAGAGTGGGGATAGAGGGATAGAGGGAGAGTGAGGATAGAGGGAGAGTGATCAACATCCCTAACAGGATTTCAGCGACAGGTTGCCTTGTATCTCCGTAGCCGTGACAATGAGTTTCCTTCGTCTCATCTAGAAAAGTCATTCTCACGCTGGAAGAAGGAAGGATTGTACAACTGACATCCCTTTAAAAAAAAAAAATTCTCCCTTCTTGACTTGACATAAAATAGCACAGAGAGACTCTTTGAAGTTGTGTGACATTTAATTACCACTGACTCTTGGAAGATAATTGTTAACGCATGTTGCTGTATGTCTGTCACGTTCTGACCTCAGTTCCTTTGTTATGCCTTTTGTTTTAGTATGGTCAGGGCGTGAGTGTCACGACTTCTGCCGAAGTCGTTGCCTCTCCTTGTTCGGGCGGTGCTCGGCGTTCGACGTCACCGGTCTTCTAGCCATCATTGATCCTTTTTTCATTTTCCATTGGTTTTGTCTTGTCTTCCCACACACCTGTTTTCAATCCCATTCATTACTTGTTGTGTATTTAACCCTCTGTTTCCCCTCATGTCTTTGTCAGAGATTGTTCTATTGTCAGTGTAGTTTGATGTTGTATAGGTGCGCGTCGGGTCCTTGTACCCATGTATGTGTACATTTTAGTGTTATGGAGCATACTCCGTGGACTTTATTAAAAGACTCCATTTTACACTCCTTTTGACTCTCCTGCGCCTGACTTCCCTGCCACCTATACACCTATGCCTGACAGTGAGTTGGGTGGGTTGTCTATGTTCCGTTTTCTATGTTGTGCGTTTTGCGTTTGGCCTGGTATGGTTCTCAATCAGAGGCAGGTGTAGTTAGTTGTCTCTGATTGAGATTCATACTTAGGTAGCCTTTTCCCACTTGTGTTTGGTGGTTGTTTAATTTCCGTGTCAATGTTCGTTCCACACGGAACTGTTTCGGTTTGGTTATTTCACGTTGTCTTTTATTGTTTTGTTTCAGTGTTCCAATGTTTTAATAAATAGCATGAACACGTACCACGCTGCGCGTTGGTCCTCCGATCCTCACTACTCCTCCTCCTCGTCGTCGTCGTCGTCGGAAGACAGCCGTTACCGTCGATAATTATCTTTGCTTTATGTCGTTTAAGTCGTTTATTTTCCGTGTTTGTTTCCACCCGGAAACTCTTTCGCTTTTTGTTTTGTCACGTTGTCGTTTATGGGTTTTGTTCAGTGTTCGTATTTAAAAAAAAACAAGATGGACACTTACCACGCTGCGTATCGGTCTGATCCTTGCTACTCCTCCTCCTCCTCGTCAGGGGAAGAGGAAAGACGTTCCAATGTCCGGCAATCCACAAGCGTTCAAGGACGTATTAATGTATGGATGTTTAAAGCACTTGTGGGCCCGTTTCTAATAGATGTTCATCGTATTGATTTTTTTCAGCATACTGGACAAGACAGTTGTAGTCTTTCCCTAATGTGATTTATTCAATGCAGCATGCTGTGTTGTAACCCATCTGTATACCAACACAACACATTTTAGAACCCGACCCCATGATTCTCCACACTACAGCTTATCTATATGCTGTGTACTCCAACAGATCTCACACACACACACACACACACACACACACACACACACACACACACACACACACACACACACACACACACACACACACACACACACACACACACACACACACCTAGCCATTATCATTATCTGTCGAACAAACAATTAAAGCTGTTAGAAGATATCAAGTAGTGCTTGTCTTAATGAGGAGAGGTGTCCTATTGGAGGATATCAAGTAGTGCTTGTCTTATCATAGGTAGACTAGGGACCATAGGAAGAACAGGGACCATACTGTAGGTAGACCAGGGATCATAGGTAGACTAGGGACCGTAGGTAGACCAGGGACCATAGGTAGACCAGGGACCACAGGTAGACTAGGGACCATAGGTAGACCAGGGATCATAGGAAGACCAGGGACCATAGGTAGATCAGGAATCATAGGAAGACCAGGGACCATAGGTAGATCAGGAATCATAGGAAGACCAGGGACCATAGGTAGACCAGGGACCATAGGTAGACCAGGGATCATAGGTAGACCAGGGATCATAGGAAGACCAGGGACCAAAGGTAGACTAGGGACCATAGGTAGACCAGGGACCATAGGTAGACTAGGGACCATAGGTAGACCAGGGACCATAGGTAGACCAGGGACCATAGGTAGACCAGGGACCATAGGTAGACCAGGGACCATAGGAAGACCAGGGACCATAGGTAGACTAGGGACCAAAGGTAGACTAGGGACCATAGGTAGACCAGGGATCATAGGAAGACCAGGGACCATAGGTAGACTAGGGACCAAAGGTAGACTAGGGACCATAGGAAGACCAGGGACCATAGGAAGACCAGGGACCATAGGTAGATCAGGAATCATAGGAAGACCAGGGAACATAGGTAGACCAGGGATCATAGGAAGACCAGGGACCATAGGTAGACCAGGGACCATAGGTAGACCAGGGACCATAGGTAGACCAGGGACCATAGGTAGACCAGGGATCATAGGAAGACCAGGGACCAAAGGTAGACTAGGGACCATAGGTAGACCAGGGACCATAGGTAGACCAGGGATCATAGGTAGACCAGGGACCATAGGTAGACCAGGGACCATACTGTAGGTAGACTAGGGACCATAGGTAGACCAGGGACCATAGGTAGACCAGGGACCATACTGTAGGTAGACCAGGGACCATACTGTAGGTAGACCAGGGACCATAGGTAGACTAGGGATCATAGGTAGACTAGGGACCATAGGTAGACCAGGGATCAAAGGTAGACTAGGGACCATACTGTAGGTAGACCAGGGACCATAGGTAGACTAGGGACCATAGGAAGACCAGGGACCATAGGTAGACCAGGGACAATAGGTAGATCAGGGACCATAGGTAGACCAGGGATCAAAGGTAGACTAGGGACCATAGGTAGACCAGGGACCATACTGTAGGTAGACCAGAGACAATAGGTAGATCAGGGACCATAGGTAGACTAGGGACCATAGGTAGACCAGGGACCATAGGTAGACCAGGGACCATACTGTAGGTAGACCAGGGACAATAGGTAGATCAGGGACCATAGGTAGACTAGGGACCATAGGTAGACCAGGGACCATAGGTAGACCAGGGACCATACTGTAGGTAGACCAGAGACCACAGGTAGACCAGGGATCACAGGTAGACCAGGGATCATAGGTAGACCAGGGACCATAGGTAGACCAGGGACCATAGGTAGACCAGGGACCATACTGTAGGTAGACCAGGGACCATAGGTAGATCAGGGACCATAGGTAGACTAGGGACCATAGGTAGACCAGGGACCATAGGTAGACCAGGGACCATACTGTAGGTAGACCAGAGACCACAGGTAGACCAGGGATCATAGGTAGACCAGGGATCATAGGTAGACCAGGGACCATACTGTAGGTAGACCAGGGACCATAGGTAGACCAGGGACAATAGGTAGACTAGGGACCATAGGTAGACTAGGGATCATAGGTAGACTAGGGACCATAGGTAGACCAGGGACCACACCGTAGGTAGACCAGGGACCATAGGTAGACCAGGGACCATAGGTAGACTAGGGACAATAGGTAGACCAGGGATCATAGGTAGACCAGGGACCATAGGTAGACCAGAGACCATAGGTAGACCAGGGACCATAGGTAGACCAGGGACCATAGGTAGACCAGGGATCATAGGTAGACCAGGGACCATACTGTAGGTAGACTAGGGACCATAGGTAGACCAGGGACCATAGGTAGACCAGGGACCATAGGAAGACCAGGGATCATAGGTAGACCAGGGACCATACTGTAGGTAGACTAGGGATCATAGGTAGACCAGGGATCATAGGTAGACCAGGGACCATAGGTAGACCAGGGACCATACTGTAGGTAGACCAGGGACCATAGGTAGACCAGGGACCATACTGTAGGTAGACCAGGGACCATAGGTAGACCAGGGATCATAGGTAGACCAGGGACCATAGGTAGACCAGAGACCATAGGTAGACCAGGGACCATAGGTAGACCAGGGACCATAGGTAGACCAGGGATCATAGGTAGACCAGGGACCATACTGTAGGTAGACTAGGGACCATAGGTAGACCAGGGACCATAGGTAGACCAGGGACCATAGGAAGACCAGGGATCATAGGTAGACCAGGGACCATACTGTAGGTAGACTAGGGATCATAGGTAGACCAGGGACCATAGGTAGACCAGGGACCATAGGTAGACCAGGGACCATACTGTAGGTAGACTAGGGACCATAGGTAGACCAGGGATCATAGGTAGACCAGGGACCATACTGTAGGTAGACTAGGGACCATAGGTAGACCAGGGACCATAGGTAGACCAGGGACCATAGGTAGACCAGGGATCATAGGAAGACCAGGGACCATAGGTAGACTAGGGACCATAGGTAGACCAGGGACCATAGGTAGACCAGTGATCAAAGGTAGACTAGGGACCATAGGTAGACCAGGGATCATAGGAAGACCAGGGACCATAGGTAGACCAGGGACCATAGGTAGACCAGGGACCATAGGTAGACCAGGGACCATAGGTAGACCAGGGATCATAGGAAGACCAGGGACCATAGGTAGACTAGGGACCATAGGTAGACCAGGGACCATAGGTAGACCAGGGATCAAAGGTAGACTAGGGACCATAGGTAGACCAGGGATCATAGGAAGACCAGGGACCATAGGTAGACCAGGGACCATAGGTAGACCAGGGATCAAAGGTAGACTAGGGACCATACTGTAGGTAGACTAGGGACCATAGGTAGACCAGGGATCAAAGGTAGACCAGGGATCATAGGTAGACCAGGGATCATAGGTAGACCAGGGACCATAGGTAGACCAGGGACCATAGGTAGACCAGGGACCATAGGTAGACCAGGGATCATAGGTAGACCAGGGACCATAGGTAGACCAGGGACCATAGGTAGACCAGAGATCATAGGTAGACCAGGGATCATAGGTAGACCAGGGACCATAGGTAGACCAGGGACCATAGGTAGACCAGAGACCATAGGTAGACTAGGGACCATACTGTAGGTAGACCAGGGATCATAGGAAGACCAGGGACCATAGGTAGACCAGGGACCATAGGTAGACCAGGGATCAAAGGTAGACTAGGGACCATAGGTAGAACAGGGACCATAGGTAGACCAGGGATCAAAGGTAGACTAGGGACCGTAGGTAGACCAGGGACCATACTGTAGGTAGACCAGAGACCATAGGTAGACCAGGGATCAAAGGTAGACTAGGGACCGTAGGTAGACCAGGGACCATAGGTAGACTAGGGACCATAGGTAGACCAGGGATCATAGGAAGACCAGGGACCATAGGTAGACTAGGGACCATACTGTAGGTAGATCAGGAATCATAGGAAGACCAGGGACCATAGGTAGACCAGGGACCATACTGTAGGTAGACCAGAGACCATAGGTAGACCAGGGATCAAAGGTAGACTAGGGACCGTAGGTAGACCAGGGACCATACTGTAGGTAGACCAGGGACCATAGGTAGACCAGGGACAATAGGTAGACCAGGGACCATAGGTAGACCAGGGACCATAGGTAGACCAGGGACCATAGGTAGACCAGGGACCACACCGTAGGTAGACCAGGGACCATAGGTAGACCAGGGACCATAGGTAGACCAGGGACCATAGGTAGACCAGGGACCATAGGTAGACCAGGGACCACACCGTAGGTAGACCAGGGACAATAGGTAGACCAGGGACCATAGGTAGACCAGGGACCACACCATAGGTAGACCAGGGACCATAGGTAGACCAGGGACCATAGGTAGACCAGGGACCACACCGTAGGTAGACCAGGGACCATAGGTAGACCAGGGACCACACCGTAGGTAGACCAGGGACCACACCGTAGGTAGACCAGGGACCATAGGTAGACCAGGGATCACACCGTAGGTAGACCAGGGACCACACCGTAGGTAGACCAGGGACAATAGGTAGATCAGGGACCATAGGTAGACTAGGGACCATAGGTAGACCAGGGACCATAGGTAGACCAGGGACCATACTGTAGGTAGACCAGAGACCACAGGTAGACCAGGGATCACAGGTAGACCAGGGATCATAGGTAGACCAGGGACCATAGGTAGACCAGGGACCATAGGTAGACCAGGGACCATACTGTAGGTAGACCAGGGACCATAGGTAGATCAGGGACCATAGGGACCAGACATAGGTAGACCAGGGACCAGGTAGACCAGGGACCATAGGTAGACCAGGGACCATACTGTAGGTAGACCAGAGACCCAGGGACAGGTAGACCAGGGACTAGGGACCATAGGTAGACCAGGATCATAGGTAGACCAGGGACCATACTGATCATAGGTAGACCAGGGACCATAGGTAGACCAGGGACAATAGGTAGACTAGGGACCATAGGTAGACTAGGGATCATAGGTAGACTAGGGACCATAGGTAGACTAGGGATCAGGGACCACACCAGGGACCATAGGTAGACCAGGGACCATAGGTAGACCAGGGACCATAGGTAGACCAGGGACATAGGGACAGGGACCATAGGTAGACCAGGGATCATAGGTAGACCAGGGACCATAGGTAGACCAGAGACCATAGGTAGACCAGGGACCATAGGTAGACCAGGGACCATAGGTAGACCAGGGATCATAGGTAGACCAGGGACCATACTGTAGGTAGACTAGGACCATAGGTAGACCAGGGACCATAGGTAGACCAGGGACCATAGGAAGACCAGGGATCATAGGTAGACCAGGGACCATACTGTAGGTAGGACTAGACCAGGGATCATAGGTAGACCAGGGATCATAGGTAGACCAGGGACCATAGGTAGACCAGGGACCATACTGACCATAGGTAGACCAGGGACCATATAGACCAGGATCATAGACCAGGGACCATAGACTCAAGGACCATAGGTAGACCAGGGACCATAGGTAGACCAGGGGGATAGGGACCATAGGTAGACCAGGGACCATAGGTAGACCAGACCAGAGACCATAGGTAGACCAGGACCATAGGTAGACCAGGGACCATAGGTAGACCAGGGACCTAGGGACCATAGGTAGACCAGGACCATACTGTAGGTAGACTAGGGACCATAGACCAGGGACCAGGTAGACCAGGGACCATAGGTAGACCAGGGACCATAGGAAGACCAGGGATCATAGGTAGACCAGGGACCATACTGTAGGTAGGGACTAGGGATCATAGATCATAGGAAGACCAGGGACCAGACCAGGGACCATAGGTAGACCAGGGACCATAGGTAGACCAGGGACCATACTAGACCAGGGACCATAGGTAGACTAGGGACCATAGGTAGACCAGGGATAGGAAGACCAGGGACCATAGGTAGACCAGGGACCATACTAGACCAGGGTAGGAAGACCAGGGACCAGGTAGACTAGGGACCATAGGTAGACCAGGGACCAGGGACCAGGGATAGGTAGACCAGGGACCATAGGTAGACCAGGGATCATAGGAAGACCAGGGACCATAGGTAGACTAGGGACCATAGGTAGACCAGGGACCATAGGTAGACCAGGGATCAAAGGTAGACTAGGGACCATAGGTAGACCAGGGATCATAGGAAGACCAGGGACCATAGGTAGACCAGGGACCATAGGTAGACCAGGGACCATAGGTAGACCAGGGACCATAGGTAGACCAGGGACCATAGGTAGACCAGGGACCATACTGTAGGTAGACTAGGGACCATAGGTAGACCAGGGATCATAGGTAGACCAGGGACCATACTGTCAGGTAGACTAGGGACCATAGGTAGACCAGGATCACAGGGATCAGACCAGGGATCATGAGTAGACCGTAGGTAGACCAGGGACCATAGGTAGACCAGGGACCAGGGTAGACTAGGGACCATAGGTAGACCAGGGACCATAGGTAGACCAGGGACCATAGGGACCATAGGTAGACCAGGGACCATAGGTAGACCAGGGACCATAGGTAGACCAGGGATAGACCAGGGACCAAGGTAGACTAGGGACCATAGGTAGACCAGGGATCATAGGAAGACCAGGGACCATAGGTAGACCAGGGACCATAGGTAGACCAGGACCATAGGTAGACCAGGGACCAGGTAGACCAGGATCATAGGTAGACCAGGGACCATAGGTAGACCAGGGACCATAGGTAGACCAGGGACCATAGGTAGACCAGGGACCATAGGTAGACCAGGGACCAAAGGTAGACCAGGGACATAGGGACCAGGGATCATAGGTAGACCAGGGACCATAGGTAGACCAGGAAGACCAGGGACCATAGGTAGACCAGGGACCATAGGTAGACCAGGGACCATAGGTAGACCAGGGACCATAGGTAGACCAGGGACCATAGGACCAGGGACCAGGGACCATAGGTAGACCAGGGACCATAGGTAGACCAGGGACCATAGGTAGACCAGGGATCAGGGACCAAGGTAGGGACCATAGGTAGACCAGGGACCATAGGTAGACCAGGGATCATAGGTAGACTAGGGACCATAGGTAGACCAGGGACCATAGGTAGACCAGGGACCATAGTAGACTAGGGACCATAGGTAGACCAGGGACCATAGGTAGACCAGGGACCATAGGTAGACCAGGGATCATAGGAAGACCAGGGACCATAGGTAGACTAGGGACCAGGATCAGGTAGACCAGGGACCATAGGTAGACCAGGGATCAAAGGTAGACTAGGGACCATAGGTAGACCAGGATCATAGGAAGACCAGGGACCATAGGTAGACCAGGGACCATAGGTAGACCAGGGATCAAAGGTAGACTAGGGACCATACTGTAGGTAGACTAGGGACCATAGGTAGACCAGGGATCAAAGGTAGACCAGGGATCATAGGTAGACCAGGGATCATAGGTAGACCAGGGACCATAGGTAGACCAGGGACCATAGGTAGACCAGGGACCATAGGTAGACCAGGGATCATAGGTAGACCAGGGACCATAGGTAGACCAGGGACCATAGGTAGACCAGAGATCATAGGTAGACCAGGGATCATAGGTAGACCAGGGACCATAGGTAGACCAGGGACCATACTGTAGGTAGACCAGAGACCACAGGTAGACCAGGGATCATAGGTAGACCAGGGATCATAGGTAGACCAGGGACCATACTGTAGGTAGACCAGGGACCATAGGTAGACCAGGGACAATAGGTAGACTAGGGACCATAGGTAGACTAGGGATCATAGGTAGACTAGGGACCATAGGTAGACCAGGGACCACACCGTAGGTAGACCAGGGACCATAGGTAGACCAGGGACCATAGGTAGACTAG
>NC_088228.1:5723966-5871665 GCF_036934945.1 Oncorhynchus masou masou
GATCACATGAGAAGATAACATCCTCACATTCTCCAAAATACAACACAGGACAACTTTGTTTGGATGTCATAAAGGACCATTCGCCGAATAGTTAACGACCTCCTTTTCCACATGGAAAAAGAAGGTGGACAGAGATGGACATTTCTACAAGGAATCTGCCTCCTGAAAGAAGCTTTAATCAATTGGGTGTGACGCTCCCGTTGCCTGCTGTACTGCTGCTTGGATTCCAGCTGGTGATCGATCTGTTCACCGTCTGCCCTGGCCTGTCTGCCCTGGCCTGTCTCCCCCTGTCTGGTACAGGTACCTCCACCACACTCCCCCTCTCTCCCGAGCCTCCAGCACACACCCACTGTTGGGGAGTGTGACTCTGAACTTATAATAGCTAGCCACAAGTTGTTATATATTTTTTTATTGTGCTTTATGCTATTTGCCTCATGACTCCTGAGTGTTTTGTTGACAATGAACTTGCTTGTTTACCCAAACGTGGGACAGACTACGTTTGTTCCCACACTCTGGACTTTGACTCTCTATTGGTTACATGGCCTCCCATCCTATTCTAACCACTGGCTTTGTATTCATGTTACCTGATGAAATTGCTGTACAATATGATCTTGTTGCCATCTAATACAGATTAGAATGTCATAAATCAACACCGCAGAGCTCTCCCTGTCCTCCGCCGAGCCCTGATTGTATTACTGCTGATGATATCTTGAAATGTGCATGTACTCCCTGGCCCATCTACTGTTGCTAGCCCCAATTCTAGTGTAGTCTAGAAGCAGTGGATATAGATACTTTTGTACCTGTTTCCTTCAGCATCTTCACAAGGTCCTTTGCTGTTGTTCTGGGATTGATTTGCACTTTTTGCACCAAAGTACGTACATCTCTAGGAGACAGAATGCGTCTCCTTCATGAGCGGTATGATGGCTGCGTTGTCCCATGTATATATACTTGCATACTATTGTTTGTTCAGATGAACGTGGTACCTTCAGGCATTTGGAAATTGCTCTTCTAAGGTCTTGGCTAATTTCTTTTGATTTTCCCATGATGTCAAGCAAAGTCAGCTTTGATCGAGGAACGCAAAACACAGCTTTATGAAATCAGTACATTTTCTCTCCAGATTTGGTAGGAGGTGATAGGGATGTCTGTTCTGTCCATCTAAGATCCAGTCCTGAAGTTAAGATCCAGTCCTGAAGTTATTAACTTCTTTAGGTATAGGGGGCAGAATTTTCACTTTTGGATAAATAGCGTGCCCAATTTCAACGTCCTACTACTCATGCCAAGAATATAAGATATATTATTAGTAGATTTGGGTAGGAAAGACTCTGAAGTTTCAAAAACTGTTTGAATCATGTCTGTGAGTATAACAGAACGTATGTAGCAGGCAAAACACAGAGGACTAACCGTTCAGATTTTTTGAACAGTCTGTTCAGTGAGTTCTCATTGGAAAACGATATTTCTTAGAAACTTGCTTTCAGTTCCTACCGATTCCACTGGATGTCACCAGTCTTTGGAATTTGGTTGAGGTTATCTAGGAACTGCGTAACACTGTTGAGACTTGAAAAGTAGCTTGGTTTGTTGTCTTCCTGTATTGAACACAGATATTTATTTTATTTATTATTTATTTTTATTTCACCTTTATTTAACCAGGTAGGCAAGTTGTAACAAGTTCTCATTTACAATTGCGACCTGGCAAAGATAAAGCAAAGCAGTTCGACACATACAACGACACAGAGTTACACGTGGAGTAAAACAAACATACAGTCAATAATACAGTATAAACAAGTCTATAGATAGACCCGTCTTCAATTTGATCGATTATTAACGTTTAAAAATACCTAAAGTTGTATTACAAAAGTAATTTGAAATGTTTTGGCAAAGTTTATAGACAACTTTTGAAATACTGTAGTTTGTAGTGACATGCAATTTGGAAGCTGTTTTTTTTCTGGATCAAACGCGCCAAATAAATTGACATTTTGGATATATATGGACAGAATTAATTGAACAAAAGGACCAATTGTGATGTTTATGGGAATATTGGAGTGCCAACAAAAGAAGCTCGTCAAAGGTAATGCATGTTTTATATTTTATTTCTGCGTTTTGTGTAGCGCCTGCAGGGTTGAAATATGCTACCCTCTTTGTTTACTATTGTGCTATCATCAGATAATAGCTTCTTATGCTTTCGCCAAAAAGCCTTTTTAAAATCTGACATGTTGGCTGGATTCACAACGAGTGTCGCTTTAATTTAGTATCCTACATGTGTGATTTAAAGACAGTTTGAGTTTCATATAATTTTATTTGAATTTGCCATGCTGCATTTTCCCTGGTTTTTGGCCAAGTGGGAAGCAAGCGTTCCCTATACCATAAGAAGTTAAGATCCAGTTCTGAAGTTAAGATCCAATCCTGAAATTAAAACCTAGGACTGGGGAACCCCTCGCCAACAGCCAATGAAATTGCAGGGCGCCAAATACAAATCAACAGAAATCTCATAAATCAAATGTCTTAAACATACAAGTATTAGGCACCATTTTAAACATAACATTATCTTTAATCCAGTCACAGTGTCTGATTTAAAAAATGCTTTACAGCGGAAGCACCACAAAAGATAATGTTCACCACCAACTCACAGAAAGACACAGCCATTTTTCCAGCCGAAGAGAGGAGTCACACAAAGCACAAATAGAGATAAATTATCTTCATCAGATGACACTCATAGGACTTCATGTTACACAATACATGTATGTTTTGTTCGGTAAAGTTCATATCTATATCCAAAAGTCTTATTTTACATTGGCGTGTTATGTTCAGTAGTTCCAAAACATGCAGTGATATTGCAGAGAGCCACATGAATTCACAGAAATACTCATTATAAATGTTGATGAAAATGCAAGTGTTATGCATGGAACTTTAGATACACTTCTCCTAAATGCAACCGCTGTGTCAGATTTCAATTTTTTTTTACGGAAAAAGCATAATCTGAGACCGGCGCTCAGAGCCCAAACCAGCCAAAAGAAATATCCGAGTCAACATTAGTCATAAATAGCATTATAAATATTCACTTAACTTTGATAATCTTCATCAGAATGCACTCCCGGGAATCGCAGTTCCACAATAAATGCTTGTTTTGTTCGATAATGTCCATCAATTATGTACATTTATGTCCAAATAACTTCTTTTGTTAGGGTGTTTGGTAAACAAATCCAAAAGCGAGTTCAGGTCCAGTCGGACGAAAAGTTCAAAAAGTTCTATTACAGGTCGAAGAAACTTGTCAAACTAAGTATAGAATCAAGAGAGAATTCCATTGTCTGTGGAAAAGCACTTGACTGAGAACGAGGCTGCTGCCAGACCCCTTAGTCAAACAGCTCCCATCCGGCCCCTCTTCACACGAGAAGCCTGAAACAACATTCTGAAGATGGTTGACACCTAGTGGAAGCATAATAACCCATATCCCACTATGAATTTGATAGGGGCTGAGTTCAAAAACTACAAACCTCAGATTTCCCACTTCCTGTTTGGATTTTTTCTCAGGTTTTTGCCGGCAATATGAGTTCTGTTATACTCACAGACATCATTCAAACAGTTTTAGAAACTTCAGAGTGTTTTCTGTCCAATACTAATAATAATATGCATATATTAGCATCTGGGATTGAGTAGGAGGCAGTTCACTCTGGGCACGCTATTCATCCAAAAATGAAAATGCTGCCCCCTATCCCAAAGAAGTTATTAAGATCCGGTCCTGAAGTTCAGATCCGGTCCTGAAGTTAAGATTCAATTCCTGAAGTTAACGGCATGTCAAATCAAATCAAATCCATTTTAATTGGTCACATACAGATATTTAGCAGATGTTATTGCAGATGTAGTGAAATGCTTGTGTTCCTAGCTCCAACAGTGCAGTAGTGTCTAACAATCCACAACAGAACACACAAATCTAAAAGTAAAAGAATGAAATTAAGGATTATATAACAATTAGGACGATTAATGTCTGAGTGGTATTGACTAAAATACAGTGGAGTATATACATATGATATGAGTAAAACATTATGTAAACATTATTCAAGTGAGTAGTGTTCTATTTTAAGTGACCAGTGATTCCATGTCTATGTATTTAGGGCAGTAGCCTCTAAGGTGCAGGGTCGAGTAGCCGGGTGGTAGCCGGCTAGTGATGGCTATTTAACAGTCTGATGGCCTTGAGATAGAAGCTGTTTTTCAGTCTCTCGGACCCATCTTTAATACATATGTACTGACCTCACCTTCTAGATTATAGTGCGGTGATCAGGCCATGGCTCAGGTGGTTGTTGTCCTTGATGATCTTTTCTGCCTTCCTGTGACATCGGGTGCTGTTGGTGTTCTGGAGGGCAGGCAGTGTGCCCCGGGTGATACGGGAGAGTCCTGTAGTTGTTCATGTGGGGTGAATCCTTACATAACGTTCAGACAGAAATGTATTGTGGAGAACAGATAACTCATCATTGTTGGTAATCAGGCCCACTTCTGTTGTGTTGTCTGCAAACTAGATGATTGAGTTGGAGGCGTGCATGGCCACACAGTCATGGGTGAACCTTGTCCCCTGTGTTGAGGGTCAGCGAAGTGGAGGTGGTGTTTCCTACCTTCACAATCTGGGGGGAGGCCCGTCAGGAAGTCCAGGACCCAGTTGCACAGCGCAGGGTTCAGACCCAGGGCCCTGAGCTTAATAATGATTTTGGAGGGTAGTATTGTGTTGAAGGCTGAGCTATAGTCAATCAACAACACTCTTACATAGGTATTCCTCTTGTCCAGATGGGATAGGGCAGTGAACAGTGCATCAATCGAAAATCCAGTCCTGACATTATGGGCATGTTGTGCATAGGGCTATTAATGGTGACCGTATTACCGCCACACCTGCGGTCATGAGTCATGATGTTTAGTCATGGTAATTCGATTTCTTCAAGCTCTGATGCTGCTGATGGTCATTAGTAGCCTACCGAACTGTCTAACTGCCTGGTATTCAGCACTCTATTGTCCCTCTAATCACTCTGACGTCAATGCAAATGTGATGGAACATCTAATTAAGCACTTTATGAGAGCCCATGAGCTCATGTTGCGCAACATTTCTATAGGCTGTGCAATTGCGTGAGAAAACAGAGTGATGGCCTCTATTAAAAAGAGGAGGATCCCATCAGCTTTCTATAGGCTAGACCTACTATATTTATATCTAATCTTTCGTAATATTAAGCACAATGCTTCTCTGGCAGGAAAATTAACCATGGGAAAAGCGTCCTCCATTCGCTATTTGCAGTGCCTTCAGAAAGTATTCAGACCCCCTGACTCCACATTTTGACACATTACAGCCTTATTCTAAAATGTATTTAAAAAAACAATTGCTCCTGCAGTCTACACAAAATACCCTGTAATGACAAATGGAAACAGTTTTTTACGTTTCCAAATGTCCTAATTATTATTATTATAAAAAGGTTTTGTAGATCCACGATCTGCATAGTACAAAAGTCAACCTATTCTATTCGAGAAAAAAATAGTCTGGGACACTTGTGGGATGAGATAGATCCCCCATAATACCCAGGCTGATAGGCTCGTGCTGATGCAGTTCGTTAGGCCTACTCATCTTGTTGGCTGATGAAAATGTGTTTGTCTTCACTTGAAGCCTGTGAGAAAGACATGGTCACTTGATGGCATTGGCTAATAAGAATTTAGCTATTTTATCTTTATTTAACTAGGCAAGTCAGTTAAGAACAAATTCTTATTTTCATTGACAGCCTAGGAACAGTGTGTTAACTGCCTTTTCAGGGGCAGAATGACAGATTTGTACCTTGTCAGCTCAGGGATTTGAACTTGCAACCTTCCGGTTACTAGTCCAACGCTTTAACCACTAGGGTACCCTGCCGCCCCTATCTGAGAGAGCCATGTGAGTGAGAGGTACTTCGGTGCGCACAGCCTGGAAAAGGGAATTATAATTATTATATTCAGCCAAGGCATGTTTTTATTTAGGTGGCATAAAGGCCACACAAAAGAGATGCCGCGGGACATTCAAGGAATTATCAAGTGCTGGTTAAATTGTGAATGAGAGACTGATGAAGTGTGTGCAGCCTGCGCAAATAATGCAGAGCTCATGCAACTTTTTTCAAATCATCATTCGAGTCGTTCCATGCAGCCTTAGAATGTATTAAAAATCTAAACATATGTTTGTATCGCAACATAAATAACTCTAAATTAAGGATATAGCAAGACCTGTTTCTTTGTTAACAGCTCAACACAAAATAACCGCATGTGCTCACTCCCTCAAATCGTTTGGAGAATTTTTTAAAATATTTTATTCAGCTATGTTCAATTGTATTCTTCAAACTATAAAATAATATAAGATAAGGCCACGGTATTCTAACAATATATTGTCTAGCCACATTGCATAGCCAGATCAGGGCCTAACATGAGGACAACTCAGAGTATGCTTTTCTGTTCTTCTGAAATAGACTGCATTTTCTTCATATCATGTTTTTTCAGACCTGTCTAAAATAAACAATGGATTTATTGTGAATGTGTAGGATATATTACATGGATGTATTCGACTTTTTAAAATGTAGATGTTCCAAAGGTCAGTATCAGTGGCTTGTAGGCTATTCGTGGAAGCCAGGGGATGCTAAATGTGTTTATGTTAATTAACGGTCAATTACCATGAGACCCATAGTTATTTACTTGCTAATCACCAGCTGACAGAATTTCATGACCACCACAGTCCTAGTATACATGTCATGACTGTCACAGCCTTAGTTTTGTTCTCATCTGTCAGGGTGTTTGTCTCCCTCTCTGTCTCCTTTATTACAGTATGTGTCTCAGCCCCTTTTCTCAACAGAAATTAGATTTGAAAGCGAATCCGAAGCCCATCTGATGATTCATTCAGTTTAATAACATTTCATCAGAAGCTTTGGAGAGCCCTTCTCTATTTGTTACGCCTTCGATAAGCGCATGATCAAGATTAAACGTATTAACCCGGTGCAGTAAACAGGAGCCAGCCTAAAGGATTAAATGAAATTACAGATTGATTATATTGTTCTGGCTGGCCCAGGGAGGAGGGAGAGAGAGCGAGAGAGAGAGAGAGAGAGAGAGAGAGAGAGAGAGAGAAAGAGAGGGGGAGAGGGAGAGAGAGAGAGAGAGAGAGAGAGAGTGGAGGAGAGAGAGGAGGAGAGAGAGGGAGAGAGAGAGAGAGAGAGAGAGAGAGAGAAAGAGAGGGGGAGAGGGAGAAAGAGAGAGAGAGAGGGAGGAGAGAGAGAGAGGAGAGAGAGAGGGAGAGAGAGAGAGAGAGAGAGAGAGAGAAAGAGAGGGGGAGAGGGAGAGAGAGAGAGAGAGAGAGTGGAGGAGAGAGAGGAGGAGAGAGAGGGAGAGAGAGAGAGAGAGAGAGAGAGAGAAAGGGAGGGGGAGAGGGAGAGAGAGAGAGAAAGAGAGGGGGAGAGAGAGAGGAGGAGAGAGAGAGAGAGCGGAGGAGAGAGTGGAGGAGAGAGAGAGAGAGGGAGAGAGAGGAGAGAGAGAGGGAGAGAGATAATTGCCTTCAGGGTAAACTGGGGATATGAAATCTCAATGTTCTGTAATTCTATCCTTTAGAACCCCAGGGGAAACCCGTTAGAAGATTAAGTACCCTTATTAGGATGTCGTTATGGATACTGAAGGGAGGGATAAAATAAACACATTTCGGAGTAGGCTACCCCCTCCCAGGGTACATAGGCAATAGAGAGTTTGGGTTGTTGTTGTTGATGCCAACGTGCGACTACACTATATACAAAGTATGTGGACACCCCTTCAAATGTGTGGATTCAGCTATTTCAGCCATACCCGTTGCTGACAAGTGTATAAAATCGAGCACACAGCCTTGGAATCTCTATAGACAAACATTTGCAATACTGAAGAGCTTACTGAAGAGCTTAATGCCAAGCGTCGGCTGTAGTGGTGTAAAGCTCGCCGCCATTGGACTCAGTGGGAAGCTCGCCGCAGTGGAAACGAGTTCTCTGGACTGATGATTCACGCTTCACGTTCTGGCAGTCCATCGGATTTGAATTTGGTGGATGCCATGAGAATGCTACCTGCCTGAATGCATAGTGCCAAGTGTAAAGTTTGGTGGAGGAGCAATAATGGTCTGGGGCTATCTTTCATGGTTTGGGTTAGGCCCCTTAATTCCAGTGAAGGGAAATCTTTACACTATAGGATACAATTACATTGTGGACGATTCTGTGCTTCCAACTTTGTGGCAACAGTTTGGGGAAGGCTCTATCCTGTGTCAGCATTACAATTCCCTGTGTAGGAAACAGCAGAGGGAGCACCCCCTTATCCACATTGACAGGACCGCAGTGGAGAAGGTGGAAAGCTTCAAGTTCCACCCACACATACAGTGTGGTGAAGAAGGCACAACAGCGCCTCTTCAACCTCAGGAGTCTGAAGAAATGTGGCTTGGCACCTAAAACCTTCACAAACTTTTAGCAACATTCCAACATCTAGTGGAAAGCCTTCTCAGAACAGTGGAGGATTTTATTGCAGCAAAAGGGGGCCCAACTCCATATTAATGCCCATGATTTTGGAATGAGATGTTCAACAAGCCACATACTTTCAGTCGCTTAGCCTTTTCACACTTTTAAGTCCAACTCAACTCTTTTTATGGGTCTCTTGGCTTACATTTCCTACCATGTTGTTTGTGCTATCAAACAGACCAGTGAGCCACGCTTGTTTGTGCTATCAAACAGATTAGTGAGCCATGTTGTTTGTGCTATCAAACAGACCAGTGAGCCACGGTGTGTGAGCTATTAAACAGACCAGTGAGCCACGTTTGTTTGTGCTACCAAACAGATCAGTGCGCTAGCAGCACCATATGGGAATTAGGCAGTTGGCCATGGGAGGCAGTCTAATCAGCTTGGAGCAACAATAGGAGGAGGACTGAGACTCATAGTCTCAGTTGTTGTCGTAAAACCCAGGGAAAGACTTCAAAGAGATATTTCATTAAAAAACTGTAACAGATCGTGACAGTATGGCCACACTTTAGCCACAGTCAGTTAGTCCTTCACTGCTGTTAGTGCCTCACTGAGGTTAGTCCCTCACTGAGGTTAGTCCCCCACTGCAATTAGTCCCTCACTGAGGTTAGTCCCTCACTGAGGTTAGTCCCTCACTGAGGTTAGTCCCTCACTGAGGTTAGTCCCCCACTGCAATTAGTCCCTCACTGAGGTTAGTCCCTCACTGCGGTTAGTCCCTCACTGAGGTTAGTCCCTCACTACAGTTAGTCCCTCACTGAGGTTAGTCCCCCACTGCAGTTAGTCCCTCACTACAGTTAGTCCCTCACTGAGGTTAGTCCCTCACTGCGGTTAGTCCCTCACTGAGGTTAGTCCCTCACTGAGGTTAGTCCCTCACTGCGGTTAGTCCCTCACTGAGGTTAGTCCCTCACTGAGGTTAGTCCCTCACTGAGGTTAGTCCTTCGCTGCAGTTAGTCCCTCACTACAGTTAGTCCCTCACTGAGGTTAGTCCCTCACTACAGTTAGTCCCTCACTGAGGTTAGTCCCCCACTGCATTTAGTCCCTCACTGAGGTTAGTCCCTCACTACAGTTAGTCCCTCACTGAGGTTAGTCCCCCACTGCAATTAGTCCCTCACTGAGGTTAGTCCCTCACTGCGGTTAGTCCCTCACTGAGGTTAGTCCCTCACTGAGGTTAGTCCCCCACTGCAATTAGTCCCTCACTGAGGTTAGTCCCTCACTGAGGTTAGTCCCTCACTGAGGTTAGTCCCTCACTGAGGTTAGTCCCTCACTGAGGTTAGTCGCTCACTGAGGTTAGTCCCTCACTGAGGTTAGTCCCTCACTGAGGTTAGTCCCTCACTGAGGTTAGTCCCCCACTGAGGTTAGTCCCTCACTCTTTCTCTGTTTGAATTCACCAATTTCATCAACTTAATTTATCAATTAAAGTCACTAATTAGGTCACTCTAGATCTAACAGATCTAATCAGAAACCAAACACACACACACACACACACAGACACACACACACAGACACACACACACACACACACACACACACACACACACACACACCTCTCATGGACGGCAGAAGTTTCATCATGTGTGTGTGTGTGTGTGTGTGTGTGTGTGTGTGTGTGTCTGTGTGTCTGTGTGTTACCAACTACCAACCACTGGTTCTGTGGTGAATCACCTGCTATGACCTGGAACAGAATGACAACTGAATGTGTGGGTTAAGTCACAACAGTTAACGAGGACTGACATCACACACACATTTAAAGTCCCTTCTGTCTCTGAGTGATTGAGTTGTCACCCACCTTCCCCCTAGGAGGAGTGTAGATTGGCAGAGATCAGCTCTGTGATGTCCCCACTCTGGGGACGCCACAGTACTCTCTGATCATCAGCATCCTGGGGAGACCTGGGGACAGACAGATGGGAGGATACATGCTGAGACAGAGCTAAGGAGAGACATGTAATGAACAGAAAAGGGAACAAGTAGAGACAAGGCGTATATTGTACCTCACGGGCTGCTGAAAATATGAAGAACAAGAACAGGCAATGCCACCCGCTTGCCCTGTAGGAACAAGACTTAAGACACCTGCCAACCAAACAGACACGACCTCTTACTCTTCCCCAGTCTGCTCCCAAAGCCAACACTTAAATACATTTACCTTCCAGCCGAAGTCCTCTTGAGCCTGGTCACAGACTCTGCAGTTTCTGCAGTCTTAACCAACTCCTATGGTCATTTGTGTGACAACGACCATAAGAGTGAGCTTGACAGCAGCACAAAGAGGTCCGGGACCAGGCTAACAGTCTTGTTCATAGCAGCCAGACGGAACTGTTAATACCAGAGGAAGCTATTAAAACCAGGACTACTGACCTCAGGTGACTAAACTATCTTGACATCAGGCATCCAAGTGCCTGATGCTTAATAATAAAAGGTTAAACCAATATTTTTTAAACAAATTTTACCTTTATTTAACTAGGCAAGTCAGTTAAGAACAAATTCTTATTTTCAAAGACGGCCTAGGAACAGTGGGTTAACTGCCTGTTCAGGGGCAGGACGACAGATTTGTACCCTGTCAGCTCAGTTACTAGTCCAATGCTCTAACCACTAGGCTACCCTGCTGCCCCGTAAGCACAACAGTCTTTTCTCATAAAGAGATTAAGTTACGGATATTAATTTCCTCTCTAGTCCACACAGGCAGGTTATAAATATTTGACTGATCAGGAGGAGAGACAAGGGCACACAGAGAGAGAGGCTGAAGAGTTTAACCGCGGGCGTCCTATCCTAGGCTTTTCTTAATGAATCAACCAAATTCAATCCATCCCTCCCTGGCTCCCACAGTAGAATGGAGCTGGTGGGGAAAGAAGGTATTGTCTAATATATATATTCCCTTTAGCACTAAGATTCTTAGAAAAAATGATTCATCTAAGTATGGATTCTGTGATTTTCTTTTTTATTTTACTAGGCAAGTCAGTTAAGAACAAATTCTTATTTTCAATGACGGCCTGGGAACAGTGGGTTAAAAGCCTGTTCAGGGGCAGAACGACAGATTTGTACCTTGTCAGCTTGGGGATTTGAACTTGCAACCTTTCGGTTACTAGTCCAACGCTCTACCCACTAGACTACCCTTTTCTTGTGTGACCAAGTGTTCCTGCGTGACCAAGTGTTCCTGCGTGACCAAGTGTTCCTGTGTGACCAAGTGTTCCTGTGTGACCAAGTGTTCCTGTGTGACCAAGTGTTCCTGTGTGACCAAGTGTTCCTGTGTTCATGGTCTGTGTTCTTCATCATTACCCAACATCATATCATGATTGTGACCATCGTCATCATCACTGACCTTTCTTTATAGCTCTTACACTAAACAGTAGACTTGCGGTAAGGAGGGGAGGAAAGGTATTTTATAGCGGTTGACACATTCCTTGAGCTCTATAGATAGTTTTCAACTTGAACACGTTCTTGTAAAGCAGTGGATTTCTCCACTAAAACTCTTCTTCGTGGCTTTTATATATTTATATTATTTTTTATTATTCAGTTAGCACTGAACTCTTAGAAAGAGTTAAATTCTCTTACATGCTGACCACACCGCTCGCGCGTCTCTGTGTCGCCAGGTGATAAAATAGAACTTGGGTTCTATTTGTGAGGCTTGATGCGCTGTAAGTCCCGCCTCTTCCATCTCCTCATTGGTTTTTAGGAGCATATACCCACGTGGGTGATTGAAAGATGAACTGAGGTCCACACACTCCAGTCCAGTTGGTGGTGGTAATGCACCTCGAAGATGGTTGCCAACCGCCATATAAAGTCCACAGAAGAAGAAGCCTGAAGGAGGAGAGATTACTAGAAACTAACTCGGTTTACCCTTTTATCTGTGGATTCATTGTCGGAGTAGAGGACCTTGTGCATTTCAGGTAAAATAACAACCCAAAGTTTATATCCCAGGAGAAATTAGCTAGCTACAGCAAGCTAGCTAGCTAAATTGCCATACATTTTTTTATGCTTTTTGACCTGTCCCGAAATTAATACAGTTGGTTCAGAGTTCGTTTTTATATTTCAACCTGCGTGTCCAGATCGCGTCTGGTGTGTCAACATGCAGTCTGGTCAGCATGTTAGGTTATGGTGATGATGTGATTATTTCCTGTGTGCCCAAGCTCTTCTGTGTTCATTGACTGTGTTCGTCGTCCTCCACCTCCTCCTCCTCCTCCTCAAATAATTGGTGTCTGTATTCTGCAATTCAGCATTAAGCTGCTAATGTGTACAATATCAAATAAACCTTTATATCATCACAGTCTATGATGCCTGAATCCTTGTAACAGGAACCCTCCTAGAGTACTACTAGAGAGTTTAAAATGAACTTTTGAACTTTTCAGCTAAGACTTAACTTTAAACTGTTAGCGGGATGTATAGGCCACTTCCACAGTTCCAGCTTTTACAGGAAGTCTCTGCTAAGATTGCAGGAAATGACACGGTCAGTCGAGCCGTACTGACCTGTGTCGTGCTGCTTCCGCACCATTGGAGCCCTCTGTGCAGAGAGAGAAGCAATATCATTCACACAGACGTGCACACGTGGATGCACACGCAGACACACACACACACACAGACAGACAGTGTGATATCAACTTGACCTGCACTAAAGTATGAGTCATGGATATAGGCTATAAATTACCGCTGTAGTCATAGGTGTTCATTCATCTGTGAACAACAGTAAGAGAAAGGGACTTAAACCACCAGATAAACACACGAAGAGGATATACTGTACATTACCATCTGTCCTACACACATTTCTCTCTTAAAACTTGATAATAACACTACAAATAATATATTGAATTTAAAGTGTCTTTCAACAACCAGACACTTCACGGTAAAAAAAAACGAGGAAAGAAACTGTAAATAAAGACCAATAGAGTAATCTAGCTTCACATTTCACATTTATAAATGTACATGTATCTATTCATTTATCACACGTGTGTCTGTCTGTGTGAGTGTAATATTTTCTCAGGCTATTGTAAATGTAAAATTGCAGTGCTGATCTTATCGGAGGCCTCAGAGTGACACAATTTAAAATGGGGTTGGACAAGTGGCAGAGAGAGCTGAATACACTGAATACAAAGCTGAATACACTGGATACACTGAATACACAGCTGAATACACTGAATACACAGCTGAATACACTGAATACACAACTGAATACACTGAATACACAGCTGAATACACAGCTGAATACACTGACTACATTGAATACACTGAATACACAACTGAATACACAGCTGAATACACTGAATACACAGCCGAATACACAGCTGAATACACTGAATACACAGCTGAATACACAGCTGAATACACTGAATACACTGAATACACAGCTGGATACACTGAATACACGGAATACACTGAATACACTGAATACACAGCTGAATACACTGACTACACAGCTGAATACACTGAATACACAGCTGAATACACTGAATACACAGCTGAATACACTGAATACACTGACTACATTGAATACACTGAATACACAGCTGGATACACTGAATACACAGCTGAACACACTGAATACACAGCTGAATACACTGAATACACAGCTGAATACACTGAATACACTGAATACACAGCTGGATACACTGAATACACAGCTGGATACACATAATACACGGAATACACTGAATACACTGAATACACAGCTGAATACACTGAATACACTGAATACACAGCTGAATACACTGAATACACTGAATACACAGCTGGATACACTGAATACACAGCTGGATACACAGAATACACAGCTGAATACACTGAATACACAGCTGAATACACCGAATACACAGCTGAATACACCGAATACACAGCTGAATACACCGAATACACAGCTGAATACACTGAATACACAGCTGAATACACTGAACACACTGAATACACAGCTGAATACACTGAATACACAGCTGAATACACTGAACACACTGAATACACAGCTGAATACACTGAATACACAGCTGAATACACTGAATACACAGCTGGATACACTGAATACACAGCTGGATACACAGAATACACAGAATACACTGAATACACTGAATACACAGCTGAATACACTGAATACACAGCTGAATACACTGAATACACAGCTGAATACACTGAATACACTGAATACACAGCTGGATACACTGAATACACAGCTGGATACACAGAATACACAGCTGAATACACTGAATACACAGCTGAATACACCGAATACACTGAATACACAGCTGGATACACTGAATACACAGCTGGATACACTGAATACACAGCTGAATACACTGAATACACAGCTGAATACACTGAATACACAGCTGAATACACTGAATACACTGAATACACAGCTGGATACACTGAATACACAGCTGGATACACAGAATACACAGCTGAATACACTGAATACACAGCTGAATACACTGAATACACTGAATACACTGAATACACTGAATACACAGCTGAATACACTGAATACACAGCTGAATAGACTGAATAGACTGAATACACAGCATACAACAACATGACATTTGGTAAAGAAATATCCCTGGAGCATTTTGAGAAGACAACTCAACAGTACTAGAGGCACATATCTCTTTTTTTTTTAGCAGTTCTTCCACAGACGCCCCAGTCTACACTCCTTATGAGCTCCGAGTCCACACGTAGGACAGAAACAGCCCTGACACCCTTGGAGGAGACAGGAGACGCTACAGGTTCGGGGAGAGTGGGGTAAGTTAAGCCACCGTTGTTTCCATTAAAAATACTTTAAAGTACTGTATCTATCTATAGTTTTGGGGTATCTGTATCTATCTATAGTTTTGGGGGTATCTGTATCTATCTATAGTTTTGGGGGTATCTGTATCTATCTATAGTTTTGGGGGTATCTGTATCTATCTATAGTTTTGGGGGTATCTGTATCTATCTATTGTTTTGGGGGTATCTGTATCTATCTATAGTTTTGGGGGGTATCTGTATCTATCTATTGTTTTGGGGGTATCTGTATCTATCTATAGTTTTGGGGGTATCTGTATCTATCTATAGTTTTCTATAGGGGGGTATCTGTATCTATCTATCTGTATCTATCTATAGTTTTGGGGGTATCTATCTATAGTATCTGTATCTATCTATAGTTTTGGGGGGTGCCTGTATCTATCTATAGTTTTGGGGGGTATCTGCATCTATCTATAGTTTTGGGTGGTATCTGTATCTATCTATAGTTTTGGGGGGTATCTGTATCTATCTATAGTTTTGGGGGTATCTGTATCTATCTATAGTTTTGGGGGGGTATCTGTATCTATCTATAGTTTTGGGGGTTATCTGTATCTATCTATAGTTTTGGGGGGTATCTGTATCTATCTATTGTTTTGGGGGGTATCTGTATCTATCTATAGTTTTGGGGTGTATCTGTATCTATATATAGTTTTGGGGGGGGGTATCTGTATCTATCTATAGTTTTGGGGGTATCTGTATCTGTCTATAGTTTTGGGGGGTGCCTGTATCTATCTATAGTTTTGGGGGGTATCTGCATCTATCTATAGTTTTGGGGGTATCTGTATCTATCTATAGTTTTGGGGGTATCTGTATCTATCTATAGTTTTGGGGGGTTTTGGGTCTGTATCTATCTATAGTTTTGGGGGTATCTGTATATCTGTATCTATCTATAGTTTTGGGGGGTATCTATAGTTTTGGGGGGTATCTGTATCTATCTATAGTTTTGGGGGGGGTATCTGTATCTGTCTATAGTTTTGGGGGTTATCTGTATCTATCTATAGTTTTGGGGGGGTATCTGTATCTATCTATAGTTTTGGGGGGTATCTGTATCTATCTATAGTTTTTGGGGGGGTATCTGTATCTATCTATAGTTTTTGGGGGTATCTGTATCTATCTATAGTTTTGGGGGTATCTGTATCTATCTATAGTTTTGGGGGGCATATCTGTATCTATCTATAGTTTTGGGGGGTATCTGTATCTATCTATAGTTTTGGGGGTATCTGTATCTATCTATAGTTTTTGGGGGTATCTATCTATAGTTTTTGGGGGTATCTGTATCTATCTATTGTTTTGGGGGTATCTGTATCTATCTATTGTTTTGGGGGGGTACCTGTATCTATCTATAGTTTTGGGGGGGTATCTGTATCTATCTATAGTTTTTATCTGGGGGGGGTATCTGTATCTATCTATAGTTTTGGGGGTATCTGTATCTATCTATAGTTTTTGGGGGTATCTGTATCTATCTATAGTTTTGGGGAGGGGGTATCTGTATCTATCTATAGTTTTGGGGGGGTATCTGTATCTATAGTTTTTTTGGGGGGGGGTGTATCTGTACTTTACTATTTATATTTTGACAACTTTTATTTTTACCTCACTACATTCCTAATGAAAGTAATGTACGTTTTACTCCATACATTTTCCCTGACACTCAAAAGTTCTTGTTACATTTTGAATGGTTAGCAGGACAGGAAAATTGTCTAATTCATTCACTTATCAAGAAAACATTGCTGGTCATCCCTACTGCCTCCGATCTGGCGGACTCACTAAACACGAACGCTTAGTTTGTAAATGATGTCTGAGTGTTGAAGAGTGCTCCTGGCTATCTGTAAAAAAATACATTTAAATCGTGCCATCTGGTTTGCTTAATAGAAGAAATATTTAAAGATTTATACTTTTACTTTTGAGACGTAAGAATATTTTAGCAATTACATTTACTTTTGATAATTAAGTTTTAAAACCAAATAATTTTTGACATTCACTCAAGTACTATTTTACTAGATGACTTTTACTTCAGTCATTTCCTATTAAGGTATCTTTACTTTTACTCAAGTATGACAACTGGGTACTTTCCCCACCACTGCTTGTTTCTAGGAAACCATAAACAAATTGTATAATTTGAACAATTATTTAGGAAGAGGTCAACGTTTCATTGAGTCTGTGAAGGAAGAAACCAAATGGAAAAAGTGGTAAGCAAGTTAGGTAAATAAAAATGTATTTTCACAAAGTCAAATACATTTATTGTTTAGAGCAGGGGTGTCAAACTCATTCCGTGGAGGGCCTAGTGTCTGCTGGTTTATGTTTTTTTTCCTTTCAATTAAGACCTAGACAACCAGGTGAAGGATGTTCCTTACTAATTGTCACAAACGTGTGTATAGGTGGCAGGGAAGTCAGGCGCAGGAGACTCTGGCGCGCAGGACTCTGTAAATGGAGTAATTTCATAAAACATAACTCCAAAACCACAAAACACAAAATGAAACAAATTGGGTACGAGGACCCGTCGCGCACCAAATACAAACACAAAACTTAAACAAGAAACAAATCGCTGACAAAGACATGATGGGAAACAGAGGGTTAAATACACAACAGGTAATGACTGGGATTGAAACCAGGTGTGTAGGAAGACAAGACAAAACCAATGGAAAATGGAAAATGGATCAATGATGGCTGGAAGACGGTTGACGTCGACCGCTGAGCACCACCCGAACAAGGAGAGGCATCGACTTCGGCAGAAGGCCCCTCGCCCGAATCCCCTCGCTTGAAGGCCAGTCGCTTGAATCCAAAATGGGTCCAACGGAGTATGCCGGGTCCCTCTCAATGTCCAGAGGGTTGGAGGAACCCCCCGCACCTCAGACTACTGGAGCGGACCAGCCACCATCGGCCTGAGGAGAGACACATGGAACGAGGGATTAATACGGTATTTAGTGGGTAGCTGTAATCTATAACGTACCTCGTTCACTCTCCTCAGGACTTTAAACGGCCCCACAAACCGCGGACCCAGCTTCTGGCAGGGCAGGCGGAGGTGCAGGTTTTGGGTGGAGAGCCAGAGCCTGTGCCCTGGTGGAAACACCGGGGTCTCACTGTGGTGACGGTCTGGCGCGCTGAAGGTGGACGTGGGCGGCCTCCCAGGTATCCTCCGGAACCAATTGTCCACCGCAGGAGCCTCAGTCTGACTGATGCCACGGAGCCAGAACCGGCTGATACCCTAATACACATTGAAAGGGAGAAAGGTTAGTGGAGGAGTGACCTAGTGAGTTCTGGGCCATCTCTGCCCTGGGCACGAATTTCACCCACTCCTCCGGCCGGTCCTGGCAATAAGACAGCAGAAACCTACCCACATCCTGGTTAACTCTCTACCTGCACGGAGAAAACCTGAGGTAAGGCTGACCAAGACCCCCAGACGTTCCATGAACGCCTTCCAGACCCTTGATGTGAATTGGGGACCCCAACCAGACACTATATCCTCAGGCACCCCATAGTGCTGGAAGACGTGTGTAAACAGAGCCTCCGCAGTTTCAAATGCCATAGAGAGACCGGGCAAAGGGAGGAGACGACAGGACTTAGAAAAACGATCCACAACGACTAGGATCATGGTGTTACCCTGTGAAGGTGAAAGATCAGTTAAGAAATCCACCGACAGGTTTGACCACGGCCTTTGTGGAATGGGTACGTGTTGTAACTTACCTCTGGACAGGTGTCTATGAGCTTTGCTCTGGGCATACACCGAGCAGGAGGAAACATAAATCCTCATGATTTTGATCAGTCAGTCGCGGACAGCAGACGGAACGTACAGACGCCCAGCTGGACACTGAGGGGGCAAGGGCTCTGTACGTGATGCCCGCTCAATGTCCGCGTCCAGCTCCCACACTACCGGCACCACCAAACAAGAGGCTGGGGGTATGGGAGTGGGATCCATGGACCACTCGTCTGTGTCATACAGCCAGGACAGTTTGTCTACCTTCACGTTCTGGGTAACTGGTCTGTAAGAGAGGGTAAACACAAAACAGGTGAAAAACATGGCCCATCTTGCCTGGCGAGGATTCAGTCTCCTCGCCTCCCAGATGTACTCCAGATTGCGATGGTCAGTCCAGATGAGAAAAGGGTGTTTAGCCCCCTCAAGCCAATGTCTCCACGCCTTCAAGGCCCTGACAACAGCCAACAGCTTCCCGGTCCCCCACATCATAGTTTCGCTCCGTCGAGCTGAGCTTCTTCGAAAAGAAGGCAAAGGGGCGGAGCTTCAGTGGCTTACCCGAGCGCTGAGAGAGCACTGCTCCTATCCCTTGTTTGGATGCGTCCACCTCCACTATGAACGTCAAAGAGGGAACTGGATGAGCCAACACAGGAACCAAGGTAAACAGAGCCTTCAGGTGCCTAAAAGCCCTGTTCGCATCTGCTGACCACTGCAGCGCACCGGGCCCACCTTCAGCATGGAGGTAATGGGAGCAGCAACCTGACCAAAACCCTGGATAAATCTCTGGTAGTAGTTGGCAAACCCTAAGAATCACTGCACCTTCTTTACCGTGGTGGGAGTTGGCCGCAATGCAATCACTCTCCATCTCCACCCCTGACATGGAAATCCGATGCCCCAGGAAGGAGACCGACTGTTGGAAGAACAAGCATTTCTCAGCCTTGACGTACAGGTCATGCTCCAACAGGAAGCATGCTTGGCGCGTGTGGCAGAGTATATCAGAATGTCGTCGATATATACCACTACACGGTGCAGGTCTGTGAAAATCTCGTCCACAAATGATTGGAAGACTGATGGAGCATTCATCAACCCATTCGGCATGACTAGGTAATCATAATGCCCTGAGGTGGTACTAAACGCCGTCTTACACTCGTCTCCCCTCTTAATACGCACCAAAATGTATGTACTCCTGATATTCAATTTAGTGAAGAAGCGCGCCCCGTGCATTGACTCAATCGCCGTAGTGATAAGAGGTAGCGGGTAACTATAACTCACCGTGATTTTATTGAGACCTTGATAGTCAATGCACGGGCGCAAACCTTCATCCTTCTTCACAAAAAAGAAACTCAAGGAGACGGGTGAAATGGAGGGCTGAATGTACCCCTGACGCAGGGATTCAAAGACATATGTCTCCATAGCCACCGTCTCTGCTTGTGACAGGGGATACACGTGACTCCTGGGAAGTACAGCGTCTACCAGGAGATCTATCGCACAATCCCCCCTTCAATGGGGTGGTAATTGAGAGCGATATCGGCATATTCTGGGGGGATGCGCCGCCGTAGTAGCACCAACGGAAACCCCTAAACACCTACCTGAACACTCTCGCAACTACCCCGTGAGAGCCCTCTGTGGCCACCAAACAGTAGGGTTATGACAAGCTAACCAGGGTAGGCCAATAGCGGTTGGCCTCCCCGATAAACCCTGACCCTAACGCTCGACTATCTAAGGAACGGGGAAAGGCATATTTACAGGAACAATGGGAATCCCTAAACTAATCCTTTATTAATGAAACTCCCAGCCGCGCCTGAATCTACTAGCGCCTTATGCTGAGAACGCAGGGATATAATCAGGAAAGGTAACAGAGACAAGCATACGTGCAACAGAGGGCTCTGGATGAGAATGGTGCCTACTCACCTGGGGTGACGCCAGAGTGCCCTGCCTGTCGCCTTGATACGCAGAGGAACAAACACGGCACCGACCAGCAGTGTGACCTCTGTGGCCACATTTGGTGCACGAGCGGGAACCCCCTCCGTTCTGCCTGTGCACTGCATCTCCCAGCTCCATAGGTATCGGAGAGGGTGTGCGGGAGGATGGAACAACCAGACCCCGATCTGGACGTCCGCGAGTAGCCAGCAGGTTGTCCAGCCGGATAGACAGGTCCACCAGCTGGTCGAAGGTGAGGGTGGTGTCCCTGCAAGCCAGCTCCCAACGGATGTCCTCACGTAGACTACAGTAGTATTGGTAGATTAAGGCCTGGTTGCTCCATCCAGCCCCGGCAGACAGGGTCCTAAACTCCAGTGCAAACTCCTGAGCACTCCTCTTCTCCTGCCTCAGATGGTAGCGGCGCTCACCCACCGCTCTACCCTTAGGTGGGTGGTCGAAAACTGTCTGGAAACAGCGGGTGAACTCCTCAAAATCATCCAATCTCCCCCTCCACACACAGCGCTGGCCCACTCCAGGGCTTTCCGGGAGAGGCACCAGACGATGGCAAAACTCATCTCAGGGTCCAATGGAGCCGTGGACCGTGGCCAGGTAGTTGGAGAAGGAAACCCTGACAGCCGGCAGCATCTCCGTCGTATCCCTGTGGCATGGATAGCTGGATCCTGTTTCATCCAGGTGGGAAAGAGGCGCTGGGAAAACTCCCTGTGTTCTCAGCGGTCCATATTCTGGACAACGCGATCCATGGCGACGCTCAGTTTGGAAATCATCGCAGTATGTTCCATTACGCGCTCTTCCACCTCCTTGGTACCTTCTCCTGCTGACTTCATTGGTGGTCAGAGATTCTGTCACAAACGTGTGTATAAGTAGCAGGGAAGTCAGGCGCAGGAGAATAAACTTGGTAAATGGAGTAATTTAATAAAACTAAACACAACTCCAAAACCATAAAATAGAAATGAAACAAATTAGGTACGAGGACCCATCGCACACCAAATACAAACAACACGAAACTGAAACAAGATTCAATCTCTGTGTGGTTCTCAATCAGGGACAGCTGTCTATCGTTGTCTCTGATTGAGAACCATACTTCGGCAGCTCTTGCCCACATGGGTTTTGGTGGGTAGTTGTTTTCTGTCTCTGTGTCTCTACAAGACTGTTTCGGTTGATCTTTTGTTTAGATTGTGTTTCAGTGGTCAGTTATTGAATACATTTAACATGGACACTTTCCACGCTGCGCATTGGTCCGATCTTGACTACTCTTCCTCAGATGACGAGGAGAATCGTTACAAACATATGGTTAAATACACAACAGGTAATGAATGGGATTGAAACCAGGTCTGTAGGAAGACAAGACAAAAACCAATGGAAAATTAAAAATGGATCAATGATGGCTAAAAGACAGGTGACGTCGACCGCCGAGCACCGCCCGAACAAGGACAGGCATCGACGTCGGCAGAAGTCGTGACACATTAGTGATCAGAATGAATCAATCAAGTGAAGAGTGAAAACCCGAGAGAGAGAGAGATACAGAGAGAGAGAGATCAGCACATAGGGTTCTAGTCAAAAGAAGTTCACTATAGAGGGAATTTAAGACACAAGCCTATCAGTGCCATGTTGGCCGCACCATAAGGGAAATCATGCGTAGTAATCGCACACAGGCTCAGCCTCAGATTGTTAAGATTAAGTTTAGACAATTAGCCTTGATTTACACTGCAAAAAAAAAGCGTGTTGGCTGGATTACAGAGGAGGAACTTTTCGATATTATTAAATGTTTTCAGTCCGGGGAAAAACTCAGGGGCTTGAAGGCAGTTACACTTTAATACTCAAAGATCAACTTCTATTATGGAAACTATCAGATACTATTATACCAGAACCAGATACCAGAATTATTACTGAAACGGGACCCAGGTGTAAATATAAAGATGAGCTTCTATTAATATATTAATTCATATATTTAATTAATTTAATATTTAATATTAATATATAATATCTATTAACATATGTGTAACGGCGTTCTTCGTTTGTCGAAAGAGAGTCGGACCGGAATGCAGCGTGTTGGTTACTCATGTCTTTAATGAAAGAAATGACGATACATGAAATAACTTATAAATACAAAAAAGAACAAATGGAACGTGAAAAAACCTATACAGCCTGTCTGGTGAAACACTAACACAGAGACAGGAACAATCACCCACAAACACACAGTGAAACCCAGGCTACCTAAATAGGGTTCCCCATCAGAGACAACGATAATCACCTGACTCTGATTGAGAACCGCCTCAGGCAGCCATGGACTAATCTATACACCCCACACAACCCCAAGACGAAACACACTACAAATAAACCCATGTCACACCCTGGCCTGACTCAATAAATGAAGATAACATAATAAATATAGACTAGGGCGTGACAATATGTTTAGCAATAAAGATGGCAATGCATAAATTATACACATTTACAATATGCCTAAAAATACATACAGCCAAATTATATATACAGTCGTGGCCAAAAGTTTTGAGAATGACACTGTCACGCCCCGACCATAGTAAGCTGTTTATTCTCTGTGTTGGTTGGGGCGTGATAGTGACTTGGGTGAGTCATCTAGGTGGTATTGTATTTCTATGGTGTCCTGATATGGTTCCCAATCAGAGGCGGCTGTTTATCGTTGTCTCTGTTTGGGGGTTCATATTTAGGTAGCCATTTGTGTTTGTGGTATCTTGTCTACAGTTAGTTGCCTGTGTGCACACCAGTAGCTTCATGTTTCGTTTGGTTGTTTGTTGTTTTGTTCTGTGATTTCCGGTTTATTAAAATTATGTGGAACTCTACACACGCTGCGCCTTGGTCTACTCAACGATCGTGACAGACACAAATATTAATTTTCACAAAGTCTGCTGCCTCAGTTTGTATGATGGCAATTTGCATATACTACAGAATGTTATGAAGAGTGATCAGATGAATTGCAATTAATTGCAAGTATCGCCTTATTAACATATTAACATAAACATATTGTGGTTAAACTGAAATATATAACATTAAAGAAATATATATATATATATATATCTAAAAGATATTATGAATAGGAATGGTGGGTGGCACTGGAGAAGATGGCTGATGTTTCACTTGCTCCTAACTGATTGTGTATTATGTAGTTTTTTAGCATTGTTTGTTACACATTTTTTAAACTTTTTTTGTACATAATCTTGCTACCGTCTCTTATGATCGAAAATAACTTTTGGACATCAGAACAGTTATTTCTCACCACGAACTGGCATGAGCTTTTTTTGTCCTTTAATGAGTCCGACAAGCGCGACCGACGTGACATACTGCTTTCCCCGAAACAGGCCCAGATCCCCGTCATTTGCGTGAAGAGACAATGGAGAAAAAGAGGACGGAGCCTTCTGAGAAAACGAGAAGGCATCGAATAAACACCACCTGCTTTCTGTTCTTCTAGATAACGTGCAATCATTGGAAAATAAAATTGACAACCTACGACTTTAAAAACTGTAATATGTATTTAGTACATATTTCATGGAGTCGTGGCTGAACGACGACATCATCAACATACATCTGGCTGGTTATACGCTGTATCGGCAGCATAGAACAGCGGCGTCTGGTAAGACAAGGGTGGCGGACTATGTATATATGTAAACAACAGCTGGTGCATGATATCTAAGGAAGTCTCAAGGTTTTGCACGCCTGAGGTAGAGTATCTCATGATAAGCTGTAGACCACACTATCTACCTAGAGAGTTTTCATCTGTATGTTACGTAGCTGTCTACATACCACCACAGACAGATGCTGGCACTAAGACCGCACTCAATGAGCTGTAAGGAAACAGGAAAATTCTCATCCAGAGGCGGCGCTCCTAGTGGCCAGGGATTTTAATGCAGGAAACAAATCTCTTTTACTAAATTTCTATTAGCATGTCAAATGTGCAACCAGAGGGATAAAAAACTCTAGACCACATTTACTCCACACACAGAGATGCCCACAAAGCTCTCCCTCACCCTCTATATGGCAAATCTATCCTCCCGATTCCTGCTTGAGAGCAAAAATGAAAAGCAGGAAGCACCAGTGACTCGGTCAATAAAGAATTGGTCAGATGAAGCAGATGCTAAGCTACAGGACTGTTTTGCACAGACTGGAATATGTTCCGGTATTCTTCCTGTGGCATTGAGGAGTACACCACATCAGTCATTGGCTTCATTAATAAGTGCATCAATGACGTCATCACCACAGTGACCGTATGTACCCCAATCAGAAGCCATGGATTACAGGCAACATCTGCACTGAATTAAAGGCTAGAGATGCTGCTTTCAAGGACTGGGACTCTAACCTGGAAGCTTATAAGAAATCCCGCTATGCCCTCCGACGAACCATCAAACAGGCAAAGTGTTAAATACAGTACTATGATCGAATAGTACTACGCTGGCTCCAACATTCATTTACATTACATTTACATTTAAGTCATTTGGCAGACGCTCTTATCCAGAGCGACTTACAAATTGGTGAATTCACCTTATGACATCCAGGATTCATTCGTCGGATGTGGCAGGGTTTGCAAACCATCACAGACTACAAAGGGACGCATAGTCGAGATCCATGAGAGCACGAGCTGTTCCTGACGACTGTGTCATCACGCTCTACACAGCCGAACATTCACAAGGCCGTAGAGCCAAACGGACTACCAGGACGTGTACTGCGAGCATGCGCTGACCAACTGGCAAGTGTCTTCACTGACATTTTCAACCTCTCACTGTCCTAGTCTGTAATACCAGCATGTTTTAAGCAAACCACAAGAACACTAAGGTAACCTGTGTAAATGACTACCGACCCGTAGCACTGACGTCTGTAGCCATGAAGTGCTTTAAAAGGTCATGGCTCACATCACCATTATCTTGGAAACCCTAGACCCACTCCAATTTGCATACCTCCCTAACAGATCCATAGATGATGCAATCTCTATTGCACTCCACACTCCCCTTTCCCACCTGGACAAAATATGAGAATGCTATTATTTGACTACAGCGTTCAACACCACAGCGCCCTCAAAGCTCATCAATAAGCCCTGGGACTAAATGCCTCCCTCTACAACTGGATCCTGGACATCCTGACGGGCCGCCCGCAGGTGGTAAGGATAGATAACAACACATCTGGCACGCTGATCCTCGACACCTGGGCCCCTCATAATTAAGTTTGCTGATGACACAACAGTGGTAGGCCTGTTCACCAACAACGACGAGACACCACACGGCCAGAGACCTGGCCGTGTGGTGCCAGGACAACAACCTCTCCCGTAATGTGATCAAGACAAAGGATATGATTGTGGACTACAGGAAAAGGAGGACCGAGCACGCCCCCATTCTCATCGACGGGGCTGTAGTGGAGCAGGCTGAGAGCTTCAAGTTCCTTGGTGTCCACATCACCAACAAACTAACATGGTACAAACACACCAAGAACGTCGTGAAGACGACAAAACCTACAAAACGTATTCCCCCTCAGGGGACTGAAAAGATTTGGCTTGGTTCCTCAGATCCTCAAACGGTCCCACAGTTGCACCATCGAGAGCATCCTGACTTGTTGCATCACTGCGTGGTATGGCAAGACACTACAGAGGGTAGTGCGTACGGCCCAGTACATCACTGGGGCCAAGCTTCCTGACATTCAGGACATCTATATCAGGCGGTGTCAGAAGAAGGCCATGAAAATTGTCAAATACTCCAGCCATCCTAGTCATGGACTGTTCTCTCTGCTACTGCATGCCAAGTGGTACCAGAGCGCCAAAGTTTAGGTCCAAGAGCCTCCTAAACAGCTTCTACCCCCAAGAGACTCCTGAACATCTAATCAAATGGCTACCCAGACTATTTTTATTGCCTCCTTCTTTTTCGCCGCTGCTATTCTTTGTTAATATCTATACATACCTTGACTAACCGGTGCCCCCGCACATTGACTATGGAATAGGACCCCCTGTATATAGCCTCCACATTGACTCTGTACTGGTACCCCCTGTATATAGCCTCCACATTGACTCTGTACCGGTACCCCCTGTATATAGCCTCCACATTGACTCTGTACTGGTACCCCCTGTATATAGCCTCCACATTGACTCTGTACCGGTACCCCCTGTATATAGCCTCCACATTGACTCTGTACCGGTACCCCCTGTATATAGCCTCCACATTGACTCTGTACCGGTACCCCCTGTATATAGCCTCCACATTGACTCTGTACCGGTACCCCCTGTATATAGCCTCCACATTGACTCTGTACTGGTACCCCCTGTATATAGCCTGCACATTGACTCTTTACTGGTACCCCCTGTATATAGCCTCCACATTGATCTGTACCGGTACCCCTGTATATATCCTCCACATTGACTCTGTACCGGTACCCCCTGTACATAGCCTCCACATTGACTCTGTACTGGTACCCCCTGTATATAGCCTCCACATTGACTCTGTACTGGTACCCCCTGTATATAGCCTCCACATTGACGCTGTACCGGTACCCCTGTATATAGCCTCCACATTGACTCTGTACCGGTACCCCCTGTATATAGCCTCCACATTGACTCTGTACTGGTACCCCTGTATATAGCCTCCACATTGACTCTGTACCGGTACCCCCTGTATATAGCCTCCACATTGACTCTGTACTAGCCCCTGTATATAACCTCCACCTTGAATCTGTACCCCCTGTATATAGCCTCCACATTGACTCTGTACCGGTACCCCCTGTATATAGCCTCCACATTGACTCTGTACTGGTAACCCCCTGTATATAGCCTGCACATTGACTCTGTACCGGTAACCCCCTGTATATAAACTCCACATTGACTCTGTACCGGTACCCCCTGTATATAGCCTCCACATTGACTCTGTACCGGTACCCCCTGTATATAGCCTCCACATTGACTCTGTACTGGTACCCCCTGTATGTAGCCTCCACATTGACTCTGTACCGGTAACCCCCTGTATATAACCTCCACATTGACTCTGTACCGGTACCCCCTGTATATAGCCTCACATTGACTCTGTACCGGTAGCCCCTGTATATAACCTCCACATTGACTCTGTACCGGTACCCCCTGTATATAGCCTCCACATTGACTCTGTACCGGTACCCCCTGTATATAGCCTCCACATTGACTCTGTACCGGTACCCCCTGTATATAGCCTCCACATTGACTCTGTACCGGTACCCCCTGTATATAGCCTCCACATTGACTCTGTACCGGTACCCCCTGTATATAGCCTCCACACTGACTCTGTACTGGTACCCCCTGTATATAGTTTCGCTTTTGTTTTTTTACTGCTGCTCTTTAACTGCTCTTTAACTACTCGTTACTTTTTATTTCTTATTCATATTTTTTTAAACTGCATTGTTGGTTAGGGGCTTGTAAGTAAGAAATTCACTGTAAATTCACTGGTTTCTGGGACTGGTATATTTTCTCTTATTGTTGTTCGATACCCCCATCTAGTCTATCTCTAGCTCCGTACTCTATCACAATCTTGTTTTATTTATGCTGAGGAGATGTTTACATTGTATATGTAAATGCAATAATTGATGATATTTCTCTCTCCGTATTGGTATATTTTGTATATAATCTAGATACTGATTCATAGATTTTCTGATGTAGTTTCTTGCTTGAATATGTGACATGCAATTATCCTTGAAAATAGAAGTCAGGTGTGTGTGCTGACAATTAATAACACTTATGGCCTGAAGTCGAAACATTTGAAAGAAAGTCTCACATTAAATTGAGTGTAATTTCTACTTTAAATTATTTTCAATTGGATTACAGTGCTTGAACACAGTTTGATACCACATCTTAGTTGATGACTCGAGGACACGGCAATATATTCCACAGTTTTGTTTCCTAACACAGCATATCCTAACACAGCATTGCAGTAATTCATTTCTTGATTTTTAGGGCACAGTGATGTTCTAATAAACATCTTTATTTTGCATTCAAGCCTTAGTTTTGAATGTATAATTATTTTTTCCACAGTGTGCGGGTCCCCAGCTCTTCCAGCTAAAATACACTTAACATGCCGTTCAACACGTTGGAGTCAGTCACCTGCCAAGACTCAAATCTGTCCAGTTCCTTTGAGATCTGAGCTTTTGTTCTCTTTCTTTCTTTCTTTCTTTCTTTCTTTTTTTGCTGAAAAGGCAACCAGCCCCCAAAGAAACAACAACAACAACAAAAACAAATAATGGCAGGTGATTTCACAGTTGAACAAAGAGCAATTGAAGTCCAAGGCTATCCTACCGCTATGATGAATAACTAACTTTGATGAGATTAACCCAGGGACAGGTGTGGACTGGCAGGCTCTGTTTCTCTATAACCAAAACTCTCCCCCATATCCTCTCTACTCCACCATCTCCTCTCCTCCATTCTCTCTTCTTCTCCTCTCTCCTTTCTTTCATCCCCATCTCTCCCCATTCCTCCTCTCACTCCTCTCCACTACGGAAGTGTGAGCGTCCAGGAAGAGGGAAAATATGTGGTGGATGTCTCCCCCTAGTGGTCATTTATAATATAATATTGTCCCAGTCCCATTGGCTGTAAGTGTATCTGTACTCTGTCTGTGGTAAACATACCTGTAGTAGGAGATGATACTTGAGGACTTTCTGCATGGGGAGGTAGATCAGTAGATCTCTGAGTAAACGTCCCATTGTTCGCTCTCTTAGAACACACATGGTTTGAATATGCTGTGATTTCTTAATTGGACACTAGAGGGCCACAACACTTCAAATGACCCCATAATAGAAATCCTTCAGCAATCACCATTATAGTGTCTTCTTACCTCTAGCTTCAGATACAATCCAAAACAGCAATGGATATCTCAACTTGGCTGCAATAGTTTCCATAAATGAGTAACCTACAATTTTAAGGTGATAAGTATCATTATGGAGGGCAATTGAAGCCAACATTAAGTTGTTTACATTGTGTTACAGCAAACTATGAATTTTAAGGAATCGATGTGTTGTACTGTGTGTAAAACTATTAGATATAATGTAAATGGATTGATATGAATAAATACCTGTCTTTATAGGCGATGTAGATCTTGTAGAGGTTTAAGGTGTTCTTGTTGAGAATGGAGTCTTGCACCTCCACCATGAGACTCTTATGGAATTTCACCAGGTCCTACAGCACAGAGAGACCTTACCAGATGTTGCACATTACAACAAGTTTACAACTATTCTCTAACTCGAGTCTACTCCTTAGTGCCAGATTCGGGTGTAGAAATCTAAGCCTGGACCAGGTGTTGAAGCCACCCTCTGTGCTCCGACTATCTGTCTCCCTCTCTACATTTGCCACTGTACTGTCAAGACTAATACAAATCCTTTAAAAATGAAATAAATAAAAGTAATAATATAACTATTGGTCTTCCTTTTCTGTGGCGGTCCTCATGAGAGACAGTTTCATCATACCACAGCAGAGGTAGCTCTGGGTCTTCCTTTTCTGTGGCGGTCCTCATAAGAGCCAGTTTCATCATACCACAGCAGAGGTAGCTCTGGGTCTTCCTTTCCTGTGGTGGTCCTCATAAGAGCCAGTTTCATCATAGCTCTTGATGGTTTCTGTGACAGCACTTGAATAAACTTTCAAAGTCCTTGAAATGTTTCAGGTTGACTGACCTCCATGTCTTAAAATAATGTTGGACTGTCGTTTCTCTTTTCTTATTTGAGCTGTTCTTGCCATAATATAGACTTGGTATTTTACCAAATAGGGCTGTCTTCTGTATACCACCCCTACATTGTCACAACACAACTGATTGGCCCAAATGCATTAAGAAGGAAAGAAATGAGAGTATGCCAAGAGTGTGCAAAGCTGTCATCAAGGCAAAGGGTGGCTATTTGAAGAATCTCAAATATAAAATGTATTTTGATTTGTTTAACACTTTTTTGGTTACTACATGATTCCATATGTGTTATTTCATGGTTTTGATGTCTTCAATATTATTCTACAATGTAGAAAATAGTAAATATAAAGAAACATCTTAAATGAGTAGGGGTGTCCAAACTTTTCCCCGGTAGTGTACAGTTGTGGTCAAAGTGTTCTGAATGATACAAATATTAATTTCCACAAAGTCTGCTGTATGATGTATGATGGCAATTTGCATATACATATACTCCAGAATGTTATGAAGAGTGATCAGATGAATTGCAATTAATTGCAAAGTCCCTCTTTGCCATGAAAACGAACTGAATCCCCCAAAAACCTTTCCACTGAGTTTCAGCCCTGCCACAAAAGGACCATCTGATATCATGTCAGTGATACTCTCGTTAAGAATGGTGTGAGTGTTGACGAGGACAAGGCTGGAGATCACTCTGTCATGCTGATTGAGTTCGAATAACAGACCGGAAGCTTCAAAATGAGGGTGGTGCTTCGAATCATTGTTCTTCCTCTGTCAATCATGGTTACCTGCAAGGAAACATGTGCCGTCATCATTGCTTTGCACAAAAAGGGCTTCGCAGGCAAGGATATTGCTGCCAGTAAGATTGCACCTAAATCAACCATTTATCGGACCATCACGAACTTGAAGGAGAGCGGTTCAATTGTTGTGTAGAAGGCTTCAGGGCACCCAAGAAAGTCCAGCAAGCGCCAGGACCGTCTCCTAAAATTGATTCAGCTGTGGTATCAGGGCACCATCAGTACAGAGCTTGCTCAGGAGAGCAACTTCTCCCAACCATCCAGGAACAGTTTGGTGACGAACAATGCCTTTTCCAGCATGATGGAGCACCTTGCCATAAGGCAAAAGTGATAACTAAGTGGCCCGGGGAACAAAACATCGATATTTTGGGTCATGGCCAGGAAAATCCCCAGACCTTAATCCCATTGAGAACTTGTGGTCAATCCTCAAGAGGCGGGTGGACAAACAAAAACCCCCAAATTTTGATAAACTCCAAGCATTGATTATGCAAGAATGGGCTGCCATAAGTCAGGATGTGGCCCAGAAGTTAATTGATAGCATGCCAAGGCAGATTGCAGAGGTCTTGAAAAAGAAGGGTCAACACTGCAAATATTAACTATTTTAATCAACTTCATGTAATTGTCAATAAAAGGCTTTGAAAGTTATGAAATGCTTGTAATTTTGTTACATTATTCCATAGTAACATCTGACAAAAAATATCTAAAGACACTGAAGCAGAAAACTTTGTGAAAATGTATATTTGTGTCATTCTCAAAACTTTTGGCCACGACTGTATGAATAGCAACCCAGATGTAAAATAGTAATAGCCAAGGCTGTCCGTTGTGACCGTATCTATTCATTATGGCCATCAAAATGCTAGCTATTAAAATCAGATCCTATGAGCACATTAACCTCTCTAGGGGGTGTGGGACGCTACCGTCCCACCTGGCCAACATCCAGTGAAATTGCAGAGTGCCAAATTCAAAAGCAGAAATACTCGTTATAAAAATTCATAAAACATATAAGTGTTATACAACGGTTTAAAGATTAACTTCTTGTTACCAAACTACAACCACGGTGTCAGATTTCTAAAAGGCTTTACAGCAAAAGCGAAACCATGCGATTATCTGAGAACAGCGCCCATCAGACAAATCATTGCAAAAAGTTACCAGCCAAGTAGAGGAGTTACACAAGTCAGAAATAGTGATACAATTAATCACTTACCTTTGATGATCTTCATATGGTTGCACTCACAAGACTCCCAATTACTCAATAAATGTTTGTTTTGTTCGATAAAGTCCCTCTTTACATCCAAAAACCTCCGTTTTGTTTGCGCATTTTGTTCAGTAATACACAGGCTCAAAGGTAGTCATAAAAGACAGATGAAAAATTCAAAAAGTATCAGTAAAGTTCATAGAAACATGTCAAATGTTATTTCATTCAGAGTGGTCCACTCATTCAGAGTGGTCTTAACTTCTTGCGTCGAGCAATCCCGTATCCGGGAGCGTAATCATAGCCTCAAGCTCATTAGCATAACGCTACGTTAACTATTCATGAAAATCGCAAATGAAATGAAAGAAATCTATTCACTCACAAGCTTAGCCTTTTGTTAACAACACTGTCATCTCAGATTTTCTAAATATGCTTTTCAACCATAGCTACACAAGCATTTGTGTAAGAGTATTGATAGCTAGCATGGCATTAAGCCTAGCATTCAGCAGGCAACATTTTCACAAAAACAAGAAAAGCATTCAAATAAAATCATTTACCTTTGAAGAACTTCGGATGTTTTCAGTTTTTCCAAAAATATTATTTGTGTAGGAGAAATCGCTCCGTTTTGTTCATCACGTTTGGCTAAGGAAACCCCCGAAAATTCAGTCATTACAACGCCAAACATTTTTCCAAATTAACTCCTTAATATCGACAGAAACATGGCAAACATTGTTTAGAATCAATCCTCAAGGTGTTTTTCACATATTTATTCAATGATAAATCATTCGTGGCAGTAGTCTCTTATGGTCAATCTTCCAATGATATGCCTACAAATACGTCACAATGCTGCAGACACCTTGGGGAAACGACAGAAAGTGTAGGCTCATTCCTGGCGATTCACAGCCATATAAGGAGACATTGGAACACAGCGCCATCAAAATCTTGGGCCATTTCCTGTTTGAAATTTCATCTTGGTTTCGCCAGTAGCATCTTTCTCCTCCGAAGCAAATGGTAAAATGCACGCAGCTGGAGAATTAAGGGTATTGAGTTGCAGCCACTGCAAGAAACGGTCTAGCATAACTAATAAAAAAAAGAGAACTAACATTTGACCCGATGCAGGAAACTGTCCATTCATAGAAGTCACAACTTCACAGGAGAGCCTATTGAACGTAAAAAAAAAGCCCAATGTTTTTATCTAAATGCATGGTTTTGCCAGAAATGCCTTCTCGAACATGTGAACTGTCATGTGTATTATTAACAAACTTCCATGCCATCTGTAAGTATGATAATTGTTAATTTACGAGCCTTGTTGGTTAAGCCAAAGAAAAAGTCAGCAACCGTCCCTTTAGGCATGATTGGCTAAGATAATGAGTGGGCTGGACATACCGATAGAGGAGTTTGGATTGGTCTGCCATATTAAAGCCGTCTGTCTATTTGAGCTCGTCAGTCTGTGTTGGTAATCCTGTCGAACGCTGCTTTTTTTTAAATGTATTGTGTGGTAAAACGTCATTAGTCTTGCTTTCCATTTTCTGGAGGACCAAGTTTTGAAATCAGTGGAATTAGAGTATGATAGATAAAGATATGGAGAAAACACCTGTCTCCGGATTACATCTTCAAACTAAGGGCAACCTTGGTATGGCATTCGTGACAGGGAGACGCATCCATGATGCATATTGATGTATACAGGTAAGATAGTCGAGCATCAGCTAGCTACATTTTCATATATTACATGCTTCTAATTTTGACAGGAAGTGGTTTCATTTCAAGCTAAAGTGTACTGTTAGCTAGTTAGCTAACGTAAGCTGGCTGGCTCCCTAGCTGACGTTATTATTTGTTTGCTTTTCTAGTTTGAGTCTAATGTTAGACTGGTTATCCATCTGCCTTTTGCCCACTGCGGACTTTGTGAATGTTGACCTGTTTAAAGGTCTTGCTCACATCGACTACCGAGTTGTAAATGAGAACGTTATTCCTAGTTAAAAAGATATTGCAAATTGTTGCCTGGTTAGCAGAGCTGGTTAGGCTGTTTTCATAAGACTTTAAAATAAAGTCAATGGGGTCTGAATACTTTCTGAATGCACTGTATCACACAGATTAAGGGAGATGCAGAGTTGGGCTAGTTTTATAGTTATACACTGGCATGGTTCTATTAGCATCCTTTTATACTGATGTCTATTGCTGATGCTTTGCTATACAAGCCTGGAACATTACATGAAAGTTGTTAAAACCTCTTGAAACTCCCCATCCCGGATCCGTTTAACGATTTCTGAAAATCGCAAATAAAATTAAAATAATGCGTTTGCTCTCAGTTTTCTTAACAACACTGTCATACAAATTGACTAATTTGTGTAAGAGTATGCAAAGCTAGTTAGCATTTTGTGTTAGCACGCAACATTTTCACAAAAGCCAGATAACAAATTAAAATCATTTTATGTTTTCAGACTCCCAGCCACATACCAGATGCGCATGCTTTGCTGACAAGCCTGTTGTAGGAGAAATCGTTCCATTTTCTACATTGCGCCTGGCTACCGAAACGAACCGAAAATGCAGTCACCTACAACGTGAAACTTTTTCCGGATTAACTACATAATATCGACCGAAACATGGCAAACGTTGTTTGGAATCAAAGGTGTTTTTTCATTACATGAAAGTTGTTAATGTGTTCATATTTGTATTTCTGGACACGTATAGGCTGACAAAATATCTTGATTGAAATACTGAATTGTGTTTTGTTATTTTGGATAAGGTCAATTATATTTTGTTATTTAGAGAAAATTCAATCAGAGACGTATTTCCTATTTATGTAAAGTTATTTGATATATGAATATTCATTAATTAAACTTTTGATTTTTAAAACTTGATACATTTAAATCATTACCCTTTTCCACTGCATTTCAGATTACTATATATACTATATTACTATATATTACTGTTTTAATTTCAGATTACTATACTATAGTGATTTCTTTAGAAACCTAGGACAAACTGTTTTAATTTCAGATTACTATACTATAGTGATTCCTTTAGAAACCTAGGACAACCTGTTTTAATTTCAGATTACTATACTATAGTGATTCCTTTAAAAACCTAGGACAAACTGTTTTAATTTCAGATTACTATACTATAGTGATTCCTTTAAAAACCTAGGACAAACTGTTTTAATTTCAGATTACTATACTATAGTGATTCCTTTAAAAACCTAGGACAAACTGTTTTAATTTCAGATTACTATACTATAGTGATTCCTTTAGAAACCTAGGACAACCTGTTTTAATTTCAGATTACTATACTATAGTGATTCCTTTAGAAACCTAGGACAACCTGTTTTAATTTCAGATTACTATACTATAGTGATTCCTTTAGAAACCTAGGACAAACTTTTTTAAAGGAGGCCACAAAATGTCATCAATATGCTAACTTTGATTATTTCTCGATTATTATTCTTTTTTTATTCTTTTAGATCAACATTTGTTATACATGTCAACATCCTCCATCCGTTTACTAAGAACAGGAAGCAAACTGATTGGACGGCTGTTCAGAGCCAACAAAGGGAGCTTTACTATTTACAGTGGAATTAAAGGGTTAAAAAAATGCCTCTCTATCTCACCTAGTTGTTTAGTTCATGTCAAAGTTTTTAAATGTACTGTATGTCAATTGTAAAGTTTTTTTTCTCCAAGAAATATCTTTGTTATCTGTCAGACCCCCTGGAAGACGAGCTGTCGCCATTTGGAGTTGGCTAATGACAAACCCAATCAATTCTAAAGGTCTATGAAGTTGATAGTGGTTACATTTCTACAGCCTCACCCGCAGCTGTTTACAAAAAAAAGGTGACACCTTAAATTCGTTGGGTTGACCACATCGTTGTTGTTGGAATCCCAGATTGCACCTTAAATTAAAGTACAATATTTGTATTATATGTATATTTGTATGATAGGAAACAGCTATTAGCTGAGTAATGAGTCCACAGTCACAAAGGAAGTGTATGTAAGCCGACATGTTTTTAATCGAAGCTCATTTTCACCATGAAAATCATATTTTATGCAACACAGGAAAATGATGTAAGACTTTGGTCTTGTTTATTCAGCAACTTCTTTGCCCTGTAAGGAAGACAGAAAGAAAATAATGGATGAGTATTAATAATGAACATGTAAAATATACGAATATATGAATAGTTAGAGATAATGTAATGGATGAAGCATTAATGGCTCAATGATGAACTTTGATTTTCAATTTTGAAGTACCAATTTAGTTTGAATTCATCTATTTTTACCCCACCTGAAATGTGCTTCTTAGAGAACTTAAATACATTTTAGTGAGTGTAAAAGGTCAGTATTGACCTCTGAGAAGACTATATCATAGGTTGTGTTGATGTGGCCATATTTGAACATGAGTCAGGTATAGGTTTAGCAGCAGCTCCGTACCTTTCCAGTGTCGCGGGCCTTGGCTCTGAGCTTGTTGACTTGAGACTCAGCGATGTCAGCACGCTCCTCAGCCTCCTCCAGCTCATGCTGAACCTTCCTGAACTTAGACATGTGGCCGTTGGCTTGTTCCTCCTGGGTGTGGAAAAGAGAGGGGGAGCATAAAATCAGCTTTCAAAGTTTGAAGCTTCAGGTAGCAAATTAATATTATTTTTTCTTAAGGTATATTAAAGTACTTTTTTATTGACAGATTTAGGATAACAATGTATATAGGGAGATAGATGATCCAGCAGAGAGAATGAGTGGTGACATGGGGGATCAAACCTTTGCCTCCGGGGGGGTTCAGTGTCTAAAACAAGTATTCACACCCCCTTGGATAACATCACATTTTATAGTGTAACAAATTCTGATTAAAATGGATTTAAATTTCATTTTTTTGATCTATACAAAATACTCTGGAATGTCAATGTGGAACATTTGAAAATAATTTATGAAAAATAAAACACTAATATATCTGGACTAATTTGTATTCACCCCCCTGAGTCAATACATGTTATAAACATCTTTGGCAGCAATTACAGCTGTGAGTCGTTTTGGGTAAGTTTTCTAAGAGTATTTCACACCTGGGTTTTGCAATTTTTTAAAATCTAAATGTGTTTATTCTCAGAAATGCCTTCTGGAACATGTGAACTTTCATGTACCTTAATAGCAAACTTCTATATGCCATCTGTAAATACAAATACATTGTTAAATTACGAACCTAGTTGGTTTAGCCATGGAAAAAGTCAGGAACCTTCCCGCTAGCTATGATTGGCTGAGATTATGGATGGGCTGTACATGCTGAGAGATGAGTTCTGATTGGTCTGCCATGTAGCATGCTTCTGTCTATAACATGAGCTGCTCAGTATGTGTAGAGGATCCTTGCTACTGTGGCTTTTTTGAAAGATATAACATTAGCCATGGAGAACTGCAAAAGTGTTGCTACTGCTGTCAACAACATTGCTGTCCTGAACCTAGTTGGATATCTTTAGCTACCTGCAGATTCATACGACAGCATTTCATGCATGGTGGCTAGCAAAGACAATCAGTTTGTATTGATAGTAGTATGGGTTGGGATTATGGTTCATTGTTTAGCTAGCTAGCTAGCTACATGTCTAAACAAAAGACTCCACTTCGCCAGAGGATTACATGACCCATCAACATTAACCATGTGTGTCTCGGTGTGATTACGTCCATCTATTGTATTTCATGAACACGTATACATGCCGAGACAATAGTGACCCAACCACTTACCTAGATGTGGCTGGAGGGTGCTTATAGCATTTCTTTCATATGACCCATCAATTTAGACAAGTGCGTCTGGGTTAGCATCATCTAATAATTATAAAATAATTATCAAATATATTTTATCTGGACACTTTCTATTTTTGATATTGCTATATTGCAAATATGCCAGTAACCATTTCACTGTACCATTTACACCTTATGTAACCTGTGCCTGTGACACATAAACTCTGATTTTATTTGATGTAGTGTGTTTACCAGAGACGGTAATGTGAAGAACAACATGACCTGCACCAAAGTCAGATTAGGGTAAAGGCCCACTAGTTAAACTTTATTTTCACTACTACTTTTCACCACTTTTAGTCTTGAAGTCTTTGGTTGTTTACTACACTACTCCTCTGTTTAGCACATGGCCTCACATGTGAATCCTTAAAGAGATGGGTGGGGTTCAGAGGGTGTGAACGATGCTGAATGGGTGTAGACAAAGAGCTCCCCTGTATGTGTACCAAGACATTCAAGGGGCTATTTTCTCAAGAGTTGGGTTACAGGTTTATCACCTTTCAAATCATATTTACTTTCACGTTGTTCCTCAACTGCAATGTATGATATACTACTTGTATCCTACTTGTATCCAATTTTCTAGTCAGTGTGACATTGTGGATTATCTTGTGTAGAACAATGACAAAAACATCACAATCAAATTAATTTCAATCCCACTTTCTACCAGTGAAAATAAATCCAAAGGGGGTGAATACTTATGAGAGGCACAGTGTGTGATTCAGGGGTGGTCGCACTACCATGAAACCAGTCCCCAGCACACTACTGCCACTAGACCAGCCCCTAGTACAGTACTACCACTAGACCATCCCCCAGTACAGTACTACCACTAGTCCTACCACTAGACCAGCCCCCAGTACAGTACTACCACTAGACCAGTCCCCAGTACAGTACTACCATTAGACCAGTCCCCAGTACAGTACTACCATTAAACCAGTCCCCAGCACACTACTGCCACTAGACCAGCCCCTAGTACAGTACTACCACTAGACCATCCCCCAGTACAGTACTACCACTAGTCCTACCACTAGACCAGCCCCTAGTACAGTACTACCACTAGACCATCCCCCAGTACAGTACTACCACTAGTCCTACCACTAGACCAGCCCCCAGTACAGTACTACCATTAGACCAGTCCCCAGTACAGTACTACCATTAAACCAGTCCCCAGCACACTACTACCACTAGACCATCCCCCAGCACACTACTACCACTAGACCATCCCCCAGTACAGTACTACCACTAGTCCTACCACTAGACCAGCCCCCAGTACAGTACTACCACTAGACCAGCCCCCAGTACAGTAAGTACTACCACTAGACCAGCCCCCAGTAGAGTACTACCACTAGACCAGCCCCCAGTACAGTAAGTACTACCACTAGACCAGCCCCCAGTACAGTACTACCACTAGACCAGCCCCCAGTACAGTACTACCATTAGACCAGTACCCAGTACAGTACTACCACTAGTCCTACCACTAGACCAGCCCCTAGTACAGTACTACCACTAGACCAGTACCCAGTACAGTACTACCACTAGTCCTACCACTAGACCAGCCCCCAGTACAGTACTACCATTAGACCAGTACCCAGTACAGTACTACCACTAGACCATCCCCCAGTACAGTACTACCATTAGACCAGTCCCCAGTACAGTACTACCATTAGACCAGTCCCCAGTACAGTACTACCACTAGACCATCCCCCAGTACAGTACTACCATTAGACCAGTCCCCAGTACAGTACTACCACTAGACCAGCCCACAGTACAGTACTACCACTAGACCATCCCCCAGTACAGTACTACCACTAGTCCTACCACTAGACCAGCCCCTAGTACAGTACTACCACTAGACCAGCCCCCAGTACAGTACTACCACTAGACCAGCCCCCAGTAGAGTACTTCCACTAGACCAGCCCCCAGTACAGTAAGTACTACCACTAGACCAGCCCCCAGTACAGTACTACCACTAGACCAGCCCCCAGTACAGTACTACCACTAGACCTACCACTAGATCAGCCCCCAGTACAGTAAGTACTACCACTAGACCAGCCCCCAGTAGAGTACTACCACTAGACCAGCCCCCAGTACAGTACTACCATTAGACCTACCACTAGACCAGCCCCCAGTACAGTAAGTACTACCACTAGACCAGCCCCCAGTAGAGTACTACCACTAGACCAGCCCCCAGTACAGTACTACCACTAGACCTACCACTAGACCAGCCCCCAGTACAGTAAGTACTACCACTAGACCAGCCCCCAGTAGAGTACTACCACTAGACCAGCCCCCAGTACAGTACTACCACTAGACCTACCACTAGACCAGCCCCCAGTAGAGTACTACCACTAGACCAGCCCCCAGTACAGTACTACCACTAGACCTACCACTAGACCAGCCCCCAGTACAGTACTACCATTAGACCTACCACTAGACCAGCCCCCAGTACAGTACTACCATTAGACCTACCACTAGACCAGCCCCCAGTACAGTACTACCATTAGACCTACCACTAGACCAGCCCCCAGTACAGCCAACCTTTAACTTGGTGACACATAGACATAGGAGGCGCTCAGTGATGTGCATCATTTCTTCAGAAATTACTTGCACTATCAATTGAGTCATTGTTTACTGAACCGGAGTAGTAAAACTGAATTCAAATTTGAATGTCTACTATGGAAATAATGTTTTTGAATATATGCTTTCAAAGTATTTGACAAAGTATGTGACTCACCGCTTCTTCAGCCTGCCTCTTGTAGGCCTTGACTTTCATCTGCAGCTTATCTACCAGGTCCTGAAGTCTGGCAACGTTCTTCTTATCCTCCTCAGTCTGTGGGACAAGATCAAAGAATCAATGCACCAAAGTTTTATACACAAACCTGTCTGTGTTAGTGTCAAGTTTGGGAAGAAGGCACTTTCTGTTACCTGGTAGGTGAGCTCCTTGACTCTGCGCTCATACTTGCGGACTGCTTTGATCGAGTCTGCACCTCTTCTCTGCTCGGCCTCCACCTCATTCTCGAGCTCACGCACCTTTGTGGAAGAAATTAACACAGGTATTTGTTTGAGGTGGTGAAACCAGATGTAACAAATCTTTGTAAAATAGAGGTATATTATTCTACTCAGTCAAGGAGGCACAGTTGTTGTCTGTTCCTATGTACTTTTACAATTGTAATTGAAGGGATCTGTAATGATACAATTTCATTATCTATGTGGGTTATTGAGAGAAGGTCATTACACAATGTTCCTGTGTATTTGTATGATTAAATACATTTTCAGCAATTAGTCATTCAATCCACCCATATCCACCCAACTGTTAACTCACCCTGGACTCCAGTTTCTGGAGCTGCTTCTTGCCTCCCTTCATGGCCAGATTCTCAGCCTCATCCAGACGGTGCTGCAGGTCCTTGACTGTGACATCCAGGTTCTTCTTCATCCTCTCCAGGTGAGAGCTGGTGTCCTGCTCCTTCTTCAGCTCCTCAGCCATCATGGCCGCCTGGAATGGTAGTTTTTTTAATTTATGCACCAATTGGCACCAATCATAACTTCCTTCTGAGAACTTTGTTGTGGTTAACCAGCTCAGCTATCCAACCATTGGCCCATGGATAGAAATGAAGTGAATGTAATTGAATAGATCATAAGGACTCACATCAGTAATAGCCTTCTTGGCCTTCTCCTCTGCATTCCTGGCCTCCTGGACGATGTCTTCGACCTCTCCCTGCACCTGCACCAGGTCAGACTCCAGCTTCTTCTTAGTATTCAGAAGGCTGGTGTTCTGAAGGAGTTAAAACAATTTTTTGACTATCAAGAGAACTTTCAGGTCACAAGGCAGAAACGGAATGCCTGGTTGAGTTTCATTAGAAATGTCTTTTGACCCATACCTGGGAGTGCAGCAGTCCAACACGCTCGCTGGCGTCCACCAGTTCAGTCTCAGCAACTTTGCGTCCTCTCTCCGCCTGCTCCAGAGCAACTCTCAACTCCTCGATTTCAGCTGCCATCAGACCATTCCTGCGCTCCACCATGGCTGCCTGCTCCTTCATGTCATCTGCGACGCGAACAGCGTCATCAAGGTGCAACAGGGCATCCTGGGATTCACAATGACATCATTAGGACTTGTGGAAGTAGAGGTGATTGGGTCATTGATTTAAATGCTCCTTGGTAAGGATTTCCCAATATCCTTACCTGTCTACAGCATATTAGTAAACGCTATTGAAATTCTTCTTTATTTTCTACAAATTCACAAACAAATCTCTCCCTAACCTTCAGATATTTTGCCTGATATCCCAGTCCCTTTACCTTGAGCTGTCCCTGGACGTTCCTCAGCTGTTTCTGGGCCTCAGCGGCCTGCCTGTTGGCGTGGCTAAGCTGGACCTCCATCTCGTTCAGGTCTCCCTCCATCTTCTTCTTCACCCTCAGGGCATCATTCCTGCTCCTGACCTCAGAATCCAGGGTGCTCTGCATGGAGTCCATCATCCTCTGGCTGTTCCTCTTGATCTGCTCCATCTCCTCGTCCTTCTCAGCCAGCTTCCTGTCCACCTCACCCTTGATCTGGTTCAGCTCCAGCTGCACACGCAGAATCTTGGATTCCTCGTGCTCCAGTGTTGCCTGGACAAAGAGAAGCAGTCAGGCCAATTGTGTTCAATACATTAGTATGTGTATAACACAAGGAATCAAATATATATGACTACAATAAACACCAATACAGGGAGTGTGGGACTGTAGCTGGCGTTGGCTAGTGTACCACTTTAGTTGTACTTTTTTGTATATCGTATCTTACATTTGTGTGACTGTCCTTGTCTATCAATGTTTTGTTATTTGTTGTCTTGTGTTTTTTGTGACCCCAGGAAGAGTAGCTGATGCTTCTGCATCCAAATAATCCAATTGATCAAATGAACACTGCTTTTCCCATTAAACAGCTGCAGTTTGTACCTCCGCCTCCTCCAGAGCGGTCTGGATCTCAGACTTCTCTGTCTCCACAGTCTTCTTGGCCTTCTCCAGCTCATGGATGCTCTTGCTAGTCTCTCCAATCTGCTCAGTCAGGTCAGAAATTTCCTCTGCACACACAAACACAGGAGCAGTTTAGACTTGGGAGATGCTCAGTGGATACCACCAATACACTGAAGTTGACATTGAATCATAATAATTCATGAATTAATCAGAATTTCAAATGGTCTTTCAAATCTAACTGCCACGTCTTCAGCAAAATTAATGCAGTTTATGCAGTTTTAAAAACATAACAATACATTGACAGACCACTTCCACATATCCACAGTACAACATCCACGTGTACATGGTTGTATAGTGCATATGCTCGTGTGTGTGTGTGTGTGTGTGTGTGTGCATGTGTCTGTGCCTATTTTCGTGTTGCTTCACGGTCCCTGCTGTTCCATAAGGTGTTTTTTAATCTAATTTTACTGATGCATCGGTTACTTGATGTGGAATAGAGTTCCATGTAGTCATAGCTCTATTTAGTACAGTGGAATAGAGTTCCATGTAGTCATAGCTCTATTTAGTACTGTGGAATAGAGTTCCATGTAGTCATAGCTCTATTTAGTACTGTGGAATAGAGTTCCATGTAGTCATAGCTCTAATTAGTACTGTGCGCCTTCCATAGTCTGTCGGACTTGGGGACTGTGAAGACATGTCTTGTGTGGTATGCATGGGTGTCCGAGCTGTGTCAGTAGTTCAAACAGACAGCTCGGTGTATTCATGTCAATACCTCTCATAAATACAAGCAGTGATGAAGTTAAACTCTCCTCCACTTTGAGCCAGGAGAGATGCATATTATTAATGTTAGCTCTCTGTGTGCATCCAAGTGCCAGCAGTTACTGTAGTAGCTGACGTGTATAGTTTGAGTTTCCGCAAACATAAACACTAGCTTTACTCAAAGCCAGTGGCATGTCGTTAGTAAAGATTGAAAAAAGTAATGGGCCTGGAAAGCTGCCTTGGGGAATTCCTAATTCTACCTGGATTATGTTCCATTAAAGAACAGCCTCTGTGTTCTGTTAGACAGGTACCACTTTATCCACAAGAAAGCAGGGGGTATAAAGCCATAACACAAGTTTTGCCAGCAGCAGACAATGATCGATAATGTCAAAAGCTACACTGAAGTCTAACAAAACAGTCCCCACAATCGTTTCATCATCAATTTCTCTCAGCCAATCATCAGTCATTTGTGTAAGTGCTGTGCTTGTTGAATGTCCTTCTCTATAAGCATGCTGAAAGTTTGTTGTCAATTTGTTTACAATAAAATAACATTGTATCTGGTCAGCCACAATGTTTTCAAAAAGTTTACTAAGGGTTGGTAACAGGCTGATTGGTTGACTATTTGAGCCAGTTAAGGGGGCTTAACTATTCTTAGGTAGTGGGATGACTTTTGCTTCCCTCCAAGCCTGAAGGCACACTTTCTAGTAGGCTTAAATTGAAGATGTGGAACATTGTCTGCTATTTTCCTCGATAATTTTCCATCCCGATTGCCAGACCCCGGTGGCTTGTCATTGTTGATAGAGAACAAAAAAACATCACATCTTCCACACGAAAATTGCAGTGCTTGTGTTTCATTATTTGGTCAGATATACATGGATGTGTAGAGTCAGCATTTGTTGCTGACATGTTACGTCTAAGTTTGCTAATCTTGCTAATGAAAAAAATCATTAAAGTAGTTGGCATTAATCTTTGGATTGTTCAAGTCCAAATCATAAAGTAATTATAATACTGTTTTAAAATGGTGTTACAGTTCCCTCCATTTTCAAAACACTATTCAAACATGAGCCCAATAGAACTGCTGTCAAATGCTCACGTTGCAGGTTCTTGTTCTCTCTCTTCAGAGTCTCCAGATGATCCAGAGCCTCCTCGTAGGAGTTCTTCATCTTGAAGAGTTCAGTGCTCATTGAGCGAACCTCCTTCTGAGCTCCTTCCAGCTCAGCCTGGCCCTCCTCATACTTCTGCTTCCACTCTGCCAGAACCTAAGGAAATCAATGGGATTTTCTTAAGGTCTTGGTGAAGAGTTTTGAATCAGAAATATGCTACAATTATTCTGCATTTGATCATATAGCAGACAGAAAATATCACTCTAGGTTGAGAATTATTAATTTTCACCTTGTCAAAGTTCCTTTGCTTCTTGTCGAGGTTGGCAGCCATTGCGTTGGCTCTCTCAACATCAATCATGAGGTCCTCCACCTCTCCCAGCAGCCTCTGCTTGGTCTTCTCCAGGGAGGCACACTTGGAGTTGGTCGCCTCAATGGTCTCCTCAGCCTCCTGCAGACGCTGGGCCAGCTTCTTCCTGTTGTACGACAGAGTGTGTACAAATGTTAAAATACTTAGCGAAATAATAATTTCTTAGAGCCCCCTACCGCCCTCACTATCCACACCGTATATTTGAGTTTTTGCTGTTCCGTGCGACTCACTTGGCCTCCTCCAGCTCTTCTGTGCGCTGGATGGCATCAGTTTCATACTTAGTCCTCCACTGAGCCACCTCACTGTTGGCCTTGGACATGCCGCGTTGCAGCTCTGCCTTGGCCTCCTGCTCCTCCTCAAACTGCTCTCTCAAGAGGTCACAGTCATGGCGGGCAGACTGGACACCATGGGCCAGGGCATTTTTAGCCTGTGAGAGAGAAAGTGAAAGACAAAGGAGATAAGAGAGATAGTTAAACAAATACAGTTAAAGTCTCGGAGGGTGGCGTAGTCACTGTCTATATGAAGATCTAAACTCTGTAGTTCGTTTTGAGTTCCTTACCTTGACCTCCTCCTCAATCTGCCTCTTCAGCTCCTCTACCTGCTGGGTGAAGGCCTGTTTGCCTCTGGTCAGCTGAGACACCAGGGCTTCCTTCTCCTCCAGCTGGCGGCCAAACTCACCTGCAGGGACAGAGGAACATCTTGTTAATAGGGTCTCTGTTCTCTAATATTGAAAATTTATTTTAAGGTATCGCAGGGCAATGTTAGGTGTGAAACTGTAGATTATACTATCTGGATACATCCCCCAATACATGTTATTGTGTTTTATTGAAGAAATAAATGGTTTGTTGTTCATTGTTGATGATGGTACCATTTTCTGTCAGGAGTCTGGCCCTCTGTCCACCGATGTCGTTGATCTGACGAACATTCTCCTCATTCTTAGTCTTGATCTCGCTCAGCTGGTCCTCAAGAGTACGGCACATCTTCTCCAGATTGCCCTGTTAGTGAAACATGTTCCATCATTACATTAAATATGAGACTCCTGTCAACTTCAGTTCACTTGAATGGTAATGTAGTTGACCCTCCTCAACACTGCTTGATCAAAACATCACTACTCACCTTAGCCTTGGCGATGGCCTCCATGTTGCTGGAGAGGTCATCAATCTCCATCTTGTACTCACTCTTCTCCTTCTCCAGCTTCTGTTTGACACGCTGCAGGTTGTCGATCTGCTCCCCGAGCTCAGCCACACTGTCGGCCTGCTTCTTGCGCAGAGCGGCGGCTGTGGCCTCATGCTGCAGGGTGGACTCTTCAAGATCACGACGCAGCTTCTGGAACTCTGCCTCACGCTTCTTGTTCATCTCAATCTGAACAGAAGTGGCGCCTCCGGCCTCCTCCAGCCTCTCGCTGATCTCCTCAAGTTCCCTGGAGAGATCGGCCCTCTGCTTCTCAACCTTAGCCCTGGCAGCACGCTCAGCCTCAATTTCCTCCTCCAGCTCCTCAATACGGGCCTAGAACAGGGGGCAGGTGCAGGAAGGGATGAACACTACAATACGGTTGAAACAACTGAAGCAAATAAATAATAAACAAAATAATAAGAGTCTGTGTATATTTTTCATAAATGTTAACCCAAAATGTGTTCATACAAAGCCAGTTTCACAAATATATTAAGTAGATAGTGTCCCATGCGGGAACCAAAACAACAACGGTAAGAAGCACCATCTTGCAACCTTCAAGCCACCAGGAAAAATGTGTGCTACCAGAATATTGTTTTAGGAGATGTTTCTGGTGTGTTCTTTCCTGTACTGGAGCTTAGGTTCTGTACTGTACCTGGAGTTCCTTGATCTTCTTCTGCAGCTGAGCTCCCAGACACTGTTCATCCTCTATTTTACTGAGGAGCTGGGATGTCTCAAACTCCTTCCTAAGAAACACAAACACGGACATTTTCACAGATTTTGGGTTCAATAGTGTAAAGAGAGTGTATTGTATGAATCACATGCAAATGTTAATTCATATTTACAAGAATTAGACAAGAACAACCATTCATTTGCTCAATATTGCAGGTAAAATTGTAGTAATTGTTTTTGTTTACTTCTTGATTTTCTCATCAGACTGCTGCTTGTCATTCTCCAGGTCCATTATGGACTCCTGGGCCAGTTTCAGATCTCCCTCCAGCTTTCTCTTGGCTCTCTCAAGGTCCATACGGAGCTTCTTCTCTTGCTCCAGAGAACCCTCAAGCTACAAGATAAAAACACACATGTATTGTTCAAATCTGAAGATAATAACATCTTAAATACTATCGTGGCCAAAATGTCAAACTTCTCTCACGTCGTCCACTTGCTGTTCCAGCTTGGTCTTGGCCTTGGTCAGAGTGTTGACTTTGTCCTCCTCTGCCTGCAGGTCGTCCAGTGTCTGCTGGTGGGCCTCTTGGAGGGCTTTCTTCTCCTTGGTCAGCTTGGCAACACTCTCATCCAAAGACGCCATCTCCTCTGTCAGGTTTTTAACCTGAAAACGGCCACCACATAATTAGCCTTTTGTCACTTCACCATAAAGGGGAGATTTAGTTTCATATGTATTGCATTCATTTAATTCAGATTAGAAATGTGCCAACAGGTACTGTTCTATAGATTCAACACTAGGTGGCAGTGTACTCCATGCCCGTGTACTGAATGGAGGTTATAAACGAGGGGCAGCGTAACGTACAATAAATGTGGGGAGTACCACTATTCTACTATTTTGTGTCTTCATGTTTCCGCCACCACAATACATCTGGAATTCCATTTCTGTTGAGCTATGTTTTGGTTGATTATGGTTTGGGTTATTGTTTGGTTAAACAAGACCTTGTTTTCAGTGGCGTGCTTCTCCTTCTCCACTTTGGCCAGGGTGAGCTCCAGGTCATCAATGTCCTTCTTCAGCTCAGAGCACTCATCCTCCAGCTTCCTCTTCTTGGCAGTCAACTCAGCATTCATCTCCTCCTCGTCCTCCAGCCTCTCAGCCGTCTCTTTGAGTTTGGCCTCCAGCTGGATCTTGCTCTTGATGAGCCCCTCACACCTTTCCTCAGAATCGTTCAGATTCTCTGATTCCTGATTTCAGAACAGGAGAAAAATCAGGATGTATTACTGAGAGAAGGCTAATCAAAAAAGATACACAAAGTATGTGCAGGTTCAATTAGCTGGATTTGGCGCCCATACTTGGTGCCAGCAAAGCACTCTTTAATGAGTAGAATCCAACAGACCAAATTTGGCACATGATTATTGAATGGTTGAGAAGACATTACTCACGTTGTTTATCAAAATATAGACTTGATTTAGTCATAGAGGTCAGAGCAAATCAACATTCATTAAATATGTATTTAACATGGGCAATAAGAAAAATGTGTGCTCGTTTGTTTATTCATGTGTATGAAAATATGACCTTATGAGGATAATTTCTCACTCACAGATGCAACTTGGAGTGCCAGGTCGTTCTTCTCTTGCAGAATGGACACCATCTTCTCCTCCAACTCCTTCTTCTTGGCCAGAGCCTTGGCCAGGTCTGTTTTCATCTTGTCAAAGTTCTCCTTCATGTTGGCCAGCTCCTTCTCCGTCTCAGCGCTCTTCAGCAGAGGCTTGATCTTGAAGTACACCTTCATCCATGGCCAGGTTTTCACATTCATGAATGAACGGATGTTGTACTGGACGGTGAAGATGGCATCTCTGGTCGACAGAGAGGATAGAGTGGCATGGTGAGTGACAAGGCCCAGTGCCGTCAAAAACATGTCCTCTGTTTCATATATGTTTCCACACTATGAGTTTGGAATAATACTCTGAAATTGTGAAGATTATGATAGTGCCCTTTTAAGTGTAAGGTTTGTTTGAAACGATTGCCTGAAATTGGTAATGTAAACTAGTTAATAGACCAATAAGAAAGAGCTTTACAAACCAATAACAATAAATTTTTCGCCTCCCCACTTTTCACCTCCCCCCAGACAGTCATAGTTAAATTCTTGCTTGAGAAATTGCTCTTTGCTACAAAGCTATTTTTGTTTGTTTTCAATTAACCTCTTTATTTTTGTTTTACCTTTATTTAAATAGGCAAGTCAGTTAAGAACAAATTCTTATTTTCAATGATGGCCTAGGAACAGTGGGTTAACTGCCTGTTCAGGGGCAGAATGACAGAATTGAACCTTGTCAGCTCAGGGATTTGAACTTGCAACCTTCTGGTTACTAGTCCAACGCTCTAACCACTAGGCTACCCTGCCGCCACCATGAGCCTGGTTGCAGTTCCTATGGCTTCCACTAGATGTCAACAGTCTTTAGAAATTGTTTGATGTTTTTCTTTTGAGAAATGAAGATGTAGTGCTATTCGTTGTAAGTGTCACTCCATGTGTACTCTACTGTTTTGGCGTAAACTGGAGTGCGCTTCACGTTGTTTTTATCCGGTATTTGAAACAGTATATTCCGTCTTAAATTGTATTGATGATTTACATTTTAGGGTACCTGAGGTTGGATTAGGAACGTTGTTTGAAATGTTTGGACCAAGTTTACAGGTAACTTATTAGATACTTTATAGGCAAGTTGAAACCGGTGTATTTCTGAATCAAACGCAGCAAATAAATTGACATTTTTGGGACATAAAGAAGGACATTATCAAAGGGACCATTTGTCTGAGCCTGCCTGGCAGTGTTGGTCCAACAAAGACAAAGACACGAATGGTGAGCAAAATATACAAGGAATTTCTCAAAGCTGCTAATGAAAACCTTGACGACCCACACCTAGGTAGAGACCCCCACCTAGGTAGTGGCAGTGCTGGGAACATTAGCAGCAGTAACCCATGGGGATGGGTTCACACTCAGACAATCAGAGAGGGCGCATATTATTATGGCCCTGGCAGGGCAAAATAATGGAATGGTCTGACTGCATCGAGATGTTTTAAATATATATTATATTAAATATGGGGGATTGGAAATTATGTAGATAATTACAATGATGGAAGCCACAATCTATCCACAATATTAATGCTGATCTACCCTCCCCTCCCACTCCCCAAAAAATACAAAATAATGAATGGCAACTGAACAGCTTTGCCAAATCCCAAACTGCAGCACTAATAGAGAATTATAAGACCTACTTTCTCATTCTGATCAACTCACAGCATATACAGTATGTGATGCATTACATTCAGGTGGTTCACAGAAAGTTTTGCAAAAATGTCTACGCTTCCTCACCTCCTCTCCATCATCTTGGTGAACTCTTTTCTCATGAGGAATCCACGGCTGAGAGCCTGGACCATGCCGATCAGAACGGCCAGCTTCTCATCTCTCATCTCCTCCAAGACACCCAGCAGACCGGCTTTGAAGAACACCTGAGACACAGGTCAACATGGCCATTGGAACCAGAGTCAGATGGTGACAGATAGAAAGAGTTGGATCAGAACAGGGGAACAACAGCACTAGATTCATTTGAACAATATAAATATTGCAATTCTTACAAACACACCATGAAATAGCTTGTTTAAAAGTTGTAAGTTATTGCAGAGGTGTAGATGAATAATCTACACAGATACAGATAACTGAAGCCATACCACTCTAACACAATGCACATGATAATGAGTTGAGTTTCTATACTTGTAGGAATTTGAAGAAAAAAATATCCTCAAAAATTATCCATCTTTTGAAGAAAGAAAAAATGATGGATAACCAACTGGTGAGATGCTTTTGTTATGTACCTGACATCGACACACCGGTGCGTCAAACGACTCTAGGGAGTTTAAATTATCATTTTGTTGTCAGATTTTGCTGGGGGTATTTGACTGACCTTGGTGTGTCCAAACTTGTAATCGTCGTGATTTATATCAATGGACCCAAGCAGCTTCTCAGAAGCCTTCTTGTTGTCCATGAACTGGCCCTCTGGGATGACACTGGCATTCAGTACTTTGTACCTGAATGAGGGGACATTTTTAACACGTCAAGTTCTAATAGGTTAGATATATTACATAAAAAGTAAGCCAATTCTGATGCTGCGAATGCCCAGATATTTCTGTGGTTGTGTGTGTGTGTGTGTGTGTGTGTGTGTGTGTGTGTGTGTGTGTGTGTGTGTGTGTGTGTGTGTGTGTGTGTGTGTGTGCATGTGTGTTTGCATGAGTGTACCTCTGCTTGAAGTCAGCATAGATGATTCTGCTGGGGAAGCCCTTCCTGCAGATCCTGATACCCTCCAGAACACCATTACACCTGAGCTGGTGGATGACCAGGAAGTTCTCCATCAGACCTGGAAAAACAAACCATGTCTCTTTAATACTTATTAACAGATTAAAGGATTGAACTTGTTAAGGTTACTGATACTGTATTGATAAAATGTAATATTCAACTCAATATTTCTTGTACCTGGAGTCTTTGACTCGTTGGGGATCAGGCAGCGCACAAAGTGAGGATGAGTGCTCCTCAAGTTGGTCATCAGCTTTTGTAAGTTCTCCTGGAAGAGGGTTACAAACCATTTTCTCAGAAATAATGTATGGTAACCAATGCTCCTTTTGGAGGACTGAATATACACATTTCAAAAGCTCACCCTGAACTGGGACGACACAGTCTGCATGGAACCACCCTTCTTCTTGCCTCCTTTCTTGGTCGTATCTGTTCAAATGTGAATAAGTAAAAGATCATTAGAAATTAGAGAATCAAATGCTGCCAATGAGATTGTGAAAAATAACAACTATTGACTTTAAAAACAATGTGGGTCTGAGTTGTAACAAGTGCATTTGATGTGATGCTCATCTTACCCTCAGGTGGGGCAGCAGGATACAGGGTAGCCATCAGTTTGACTGAGGACTTCCCGTACATAAGAAGAACTGATTCGTTCAGGGGGTCCTTGTTCTTCTCCAGCCAGCCAGTGATGTTGTAGTCCACAACGCCGGCATAGTGCACCAGGGAGAAGTGGGCCTCTGCCTTGCCTTTGGCAGGCTTGGGCTTCTCATATGCCTTGGTTTTGCCAAGATGTTGGTCGTTCAGCTTGTTCTTGAAGGTAGTGTCTGAAGCCTTGGGGAACATGCACTCCTCTTCAAGGATGGAGAAGATGCCCAATGGCTTTACAAAAAGAGATGTATATCAAATTAGTGATTTTACATTTAGGATCACATGTATTTCTAGACCTTACAGTGAAATGCTTACTTACATTGTATTTCTTTAGCAAACATTCTACAGGATTTTATTCATTTAGGGGGCCATAATAGGAAACATACTGAGTTCTCAACAGTCAGATATGTGGTACCATTGTGATAATATCTCTCAATGCGCTCCCTGTGAGCTTTGAGGTTGCATCCCATTACAAACCTTACAGACAATTTACCTTCTCAATAAGCTCAATGCAGGCAGCCAAGTCCATGCCGAAGTCAATGAAGGCCCAGACGATTCCCTCCTTCTTGTACTCCTCTTGTTCCAAGACGAACATGGTGTGGTTGAAAAACTGTTGCAGTTTCTCATTGGTGAAGTTGATGCACAGCTGCTCCATGCTGTTGTACTGTTGATGGAATTTCAGAAGGGATCATTTCATGATACAAGGCTGTAATCCTTCTCAATCACAACTAATTGTCTTGTTCTGGTCTCATACTCACATCAAAGATCTCAAATCCGGCAATATCGAGCACACCGATATAGAACTGCCTTGGATTCTTGGTGTCCAACATCTCGTTGATACGGATGACCATCCACAAGAACATCCTCTCATAGATGGACTTGGCCAGAGCCATGACTGCATTATAAACCTGCAATGATAATACCTCAAATAAATACATGAGATAGTGATCATGTCCAGTGATACGGTTGGGAAAAACAACCTAAGTATTTATAAAAAGCAATGCAATTGTCCCCAAAATAATTCATGTGGTCAGAAAATATTTGATGCTGTGTGTTTAAACACCTTACCTGAGGCACAGTCTGTCCCTTGGTCACGTACTCGTTGCCGACCTTCACTCTGGGGTAGCACAGACATTTCAGCAACTCAGCTGAGTTCAGGCCCAGCAGGTAGCCGATTTTATCAGCCACTGGAGAGAGAACCAACAACAACAGATCACTTGATTCTGATGTCACACTGATTATATAGTTTGGTCAACTCTTTTGATTTTAACCCATGTATATTATTTAAAATATTTTTGGGGTTTTGAGTTTGTTTCTCCTGCCTGACATGTCTGTCTTACGTGCTTGGGACTGGGAAAGGGACTAATGCATTCCATATATTACGTCTTCGAGTGGGACTCACCCTCTGTGCCGTCTGGCTCGGCCTGCTCCTCACGCTGCTTCTGCTTGAATTTCAAGTTGCCATGGTGCATTACAGCTCCTGTCAGCTTGTAGATGGCCATTTTCTCATCGTTAGAGAAGCCCAGGATTGTAATTGCATCCTGGTATTAAACAGGAAGTACAACAGTGAAGAACTGAATGGTAGTTTACTCAGTTACTCAACTACCGTTCTGTATTCAGTTCAGAACAAATGGGATGGTTAGAATTAACTGGCTTCTCAGTTCCACATGATTACTTTTGGCCAACACACTAGTATATGACAGCACAATATGAGTTTTATCAATGCATTCAGTGTGTATTGTGGTCCTACCCATTCCATATCTAGAGTTTGGTTCACACGTTGTATCACTCACATCGGTGGCATCCAGCTCGACCTTGTCGTCAATGCTGGCCACACTGATCTGACCCTGGCTGATCATGGGGAAGTCGTAAGGGTTGGTGGTGATGAGAGTCATTTCTGTGGACAACGGAGAATGGCTTGTCAGTTAAATCACTGAGAATTCTGCTGTCCTACCTTTACAGTATCTCTCCCTCCTTTACTCAGTAGATGGACTCAAGGATACATGCAGTATATAATGCATAGCATCAAAAGAGGGGGACTGAGGCTCCTGGACTAGTGCATCATAGTGCATTACTTGGTCTTTCCCATGAAAGACCTTGAAAGACCTGACCCATGTTTAGATGCCTTGTTACCTTGGAATTAGTCATTACAATAATATTAACAGTGTGGACTAGGAAACATTTCAATAAGTTCCACAGATGGCGGTGTAAATCATTTCACCTTAACCTGTACTTTGCCTTACCAACTAGCTCAGGTTTGTGGTTGGTCATCATCTGGTAGAAGATATGGTAGCCTCTCTCAGCGGGCAGCTGGAAGGCCACTCTGGACTTCTCTAGCAGGTCTGAGAGAGAGAGAGAGAGAGAGAGAGAGAGAGAGAGAGAGAGAGAGAGAGATATAATGATATAGATATAACGATATAGATATAACAATATCGATATATAGATATAAATATATAAATATAAAGATATAACGATATAACGATATAGATATAACGATATAATGATCTAGATATATAAATATAACGATATTGATATATAGATATAACGATATAGATATTACGTCTGATGATATGATCTCCCCAAAATGTTGGGTTTGAATTTAAAGATATTCTCCGGTACTTTTGTATACTTCATAGACAGTAGTTCTTGAAGTCGCTCTCACGAGTCAAAGTGGTCCCTGACAATTACGTACTACCTCACATTGGTGCAGATATGGTCATAGCCAAGTCATTGCTCTGTCTTTTGCTCTGTTGTGAGTGCAACTTGCTAGCTGTCACTCAAATGGTGAAGGGCTGAAGCTCTGAAACTTGAATTACTAACATTTTGGGAAAACTTCCAGAAAATTTCCTGGCTAATTAAGGTAAGAGAGATTGTGCATGTATGAACTACATATTTTACACATCGAGACCAAAGCGGGAGGTTGAAAAAAGGCTTGCTCGTCTTCAAAGTTCCACAGCATGTCATTAAGGAAAGCATTTAGAAACAAGGAAAACCAACTCACAGGTCTCAATGTCAGCTTTTGCCAGTTTTCCTCCTTGGAAGTGAATCCTGATGAATTTACCCTGTTTTAAAAGCATGGTGGTTAGAAGTGGGTCAACTAAATAAATCTAACTTTTTACTTTGATAGACCACTTGAAATGTTACAGTTTGTTGGACAGCTGATGATAAAACTATAGTGAACTACTGAAATTTTTCCACCCAATATAAGGTAACTTCCACAGTATGCCCTTCATACTTACAAAGCGAGACGAGTTGTCGTTCCTCACTGTCTTGGCATTACCATAAGACTCCAGCAGAGGGTTAGCTGCAATGATCTGATCCTCAAGAGACCCCTGATTGAGACAAACACAAGTTTCTCAGAAACTAGCAAATACTTTTCACCGCAGTATTCACCGCTTGAAAAACAAAGTTTACACAGCACACCAAAATGAAACATGTTATAAAAGCACAACCAACCTGCATTTTGGTGGGGTCTACTTCCTTCTTGACACCAGAAACAGCAATGGTGGCAAAGTACTGGATGACACGCTTGGTGTTGACAGTCTTTCCTGCACCGGATTCTCCGCTGGTTTATATGACAGATGGGTTTGAGTGTCAGATTGTTTTTTGCTAATCTACATTGAAAAATACACTGTTCATCTGTTTGCTAAAAAAGTAAATTATTAACAAAATATTTCCACTCATTGGCTCATTGTAACGCACAACCTAATCCATTTATAATGTAATGTAATAACTGAACAGAAATATAAACGCGCCATGGAACAATTTTAACGAGTTACAGTTCATGTAAGAAATCAGTAAATTGAAATAGATGAATTAGACCCTAATCTATGGATTTCACATGACCGGGCAGGGGCGCAGCCATGGATGGGCCTGGGAGGGCATAGGCCCACACACTTGGGAGGCCATGGATGGGCCTGGGAGGGCATAGGCCCACGCACTTGGGAGGCAGGTCCATCCACTGGGGAGCCAGGCCAAGCCAATCAAAATGAGTTTTTCCCCACAAAAGGACTTTTGTACAGACAGAAATATTCCTCAGGCTCATTCATGGCTTGTCTCAGAAGATCCTGCTAGTGAAGAAGCCGGATGTGGAGGTCCTGGGCTGGCGTGGCTACACGTGGTCTGTGCTTGTGAAATTGGTTGGCGTGGTTACACATGGTCTGTGCTTGTGAAACTGGTTGGACGTACTGCCAAATTCTCTAAAACAATGTTGGAGACTTATGGTAGAGAACATTCAATTATCAAAACATCTGTGGCAATGTGACAAAATGGCACATTCTTTATTGTCACCAGCGCAAGGTACACCTATGTAACGGACGTTAAATTATTTTGCAACAGCTCTGGTGGACATTCCTGCAGTCAAAATGCCAATTGCACGTTCCCTCAAAACATCTGTGGCAATGTGACAAAACTTGTGTGTGACAAAACTGAACATTCTTTATTGTCCCCAGCGCAAGGTGCACCTATGTAACGATCATGTTGTTTAATCACCTTCTTAATATGCCAATATGGTCCCATTCTTAATATTAGACCAACACTTTACATGTTCCATTTATATTTTTGTTCAGAATAGTTTGATCACACCCAAGTCACACAACATATCAGAATAGAAACACTTAATCAAGTGAAATGATAGAAAACAACTTACGTAATCAGGACGGACTGGTTCTCCTTATCTGGAACCAAAAAAATGTTGCTTATTATAACCAATCAACATTTGGAGAACATCATTGTATTCATAAGCATCATCATTAATTTCATTTTGGAATATTTTCCATTCAAGGCTATAGGGAAATTAGAGATTCCCAGCAAACTGTTCTAATTTAGACTAGAAGACAGTAGATTCCATCCATGCATCCATCCATCTATTTCTCCATGAGAGCTCGTACCAATCATCATGAACTGGAAGGCATTGTCAGAGACGGAGAAGATATGGGGTGGAGCCTCCATCCTCTTCTTCCCTCTGTAGGCGTTGACAACCTCTTCGTCGTACACGGGGAGCCACTTGTAGGGGTTCACCGTGGCACAGAAGAGCCCAGAGTAGGTCTGGATGAAAGGGATTTCAATTAGGAGATTAGCAAAGTTAGATTGACTTTTACCTGGATTTATGTGAGGATGTGGGTGTACTATGGTATACTAATGTGGCTCTACTGTATTGGTATGTTTTGGTTTCTACTATTCATTTAAGTGTAGTACTTTGCGTGTGTATTACTCATGTTCATGCATGTAGGAATTTCTTCTGTTCATTTACATTATGTGTGTATGTTTATGCTGGTTTCTTACATAGATCATCCATGCTGCATAACGCTCTTTGAGGTTATACAACACAGAGGCTTCATTCAGGTAGGTCATCATGGCCATGTCCTCAATCTTGTCGTACTTAGGGGGGTTCATCTGGTAGATGTCTGCTTCTTTGAACTCTTTGTCCTGAAACAGTCAGAAATCTAGATTTAACACAGATCGAATTGGTCATGACTCAATGCTTTTTGCTGATTAAATACAAGATAAATCTTTAAAAAAAATGCATACCCACATTTAATCCAAGTACTTTGTTATCACCCCCTGACAAATACATGTGATTCTTGACTTGTCATTATCAATAATTCCATGCCAATTTTAAACAGCATCAATGAAGGTGTTTTATTTGAGGGTTATTGTCTGCTTTAAAAAAAGAACAAATAAATGATTCTTAATCTTTTTTTGTTACTGATTTCATATTGGCTTTGGGAATGTTTTTGATAATTATTAAATTTCAATACTTTTCAGATAAGACTTACCATTGTAGTGCCGTCAGGATTTGTGACTTTGACAGTACACTTTCCCTCTGTCCTGCCAGTGATCAAACCCTTAAGGTACAGCTCCTTGACATCTGTCACATAGCAGGCGTTCTTTGAATCAAAGGGTGCGGCTTGTGCCTCAATCCTCTCCCTCTCGGGTTTACGAAGGTACAAGGCAGCCTTGCCGTAGATTTTCATCTCCGCGTCCGTACTCATGTTGACGGTTCACTAGGAAAGAGATGAAACAAGAAACATGATTGACTCTGTGGTGCTTCCTCCACAGTCAACAGAGTGAGCGGTACTGTATCTCACACAGAATATTTTCACACAGAATATTGTTTCACCTTATTTTTTCCCCTCCTACAGATGTATTTGTACGTCTTGGAGGATCCTGTGAAACATTAGGCTGTTGTGAATAAGCACATGTCTGAAGCCTTATCATTTAGCAAAGGACAAGAAACATTTTGAATGGCATAATTCAACTCCATCATTACAGCCATGTCCAATTCAACTACAGATGCAACCATACACTTTCATTTTCCTAGTTGCAATTCACTTTACATTCTCTCAAGAATTCTAAAAACTAGCCCTGATAACCCAGTTACATTCAAGACCACCCCTCATTTTACAAAAAGGGTGCAGAAATACCACATTTTACTGTGAATGAAAGTTACACTTTACAATGAAAGTTACACCTTACAATTTAAGTAAAACACATGTAACTAAATTTTTTTAAATCAATGCCACTTGATTGCATATTGTAAAATCTTACAAAAGACAAAACAATGCTGAATTCAAACAATGCAGTTAGCTACTGCCTTAGAAGCTGAGTGAAAATAGACTGCATGTACACACTAAGGAAGTGGAGAAAGTCTTACCACAGAGGAAGAAGGTATCTGACTTATGAATGCCGGGTCCACAGCCTCCTTATATCTGGTTGGAAGTGCCAACCAAGCAGAAGTTAATTATGGACCACTCTGGTAAAGGAAATGGATTGGATGAGAGGCCTCTGTGTGTCTGTGTCTCTCTACCCCCACCCACTTCGAGGAGCACCACACTCCTTATTCTTTTACCATGGATTGTTCTAGACTATTTTGAGACCTCAAGGAGGATCAGGTTGCCTACTGCAGGAATGTCTACAAATGACATGTCCATCTAACTTGCTCCTAGAGTAGAGCTCCGTGGCTGACCTTGAGCTGCTGTACACACTAAACATGTACACACTGTAATTTACATAAATAAAATACAATAATTTAGTTTAGAACTTGACCTACTGGTTCCATGTACATCTTAGACTGGGAACAATCTCCTGCTATCTGCAAGTTTGGCCAATGGCATAACACCTTATTGACATGTAAATTCAACCAACCAATCTTAATACGTAAATGTTAGAACACATAATTATCTTTAATATAATATAATATTACATTTCACAGAATTTAACGTAAATGAGAGATGTCATAACTAGTAATTGTGCCAATGTTTTATTAATCAAATTGACTCCAATAGTATTCCAAATTGATTCCAAATGTTCCTCAAATAGTGTAATGGAGTGAGTCCACGTTGCCCCCACGACCTTTATAATTCTTTCTAGAAAATATAATCTGACCTTATTTAGTTGAATATCAGTAATTAATGAATTCTTATCAATAACTAAATATTTTTTTTGAATCTCTCCTCACCTCATGCTTCTGACGGAGTTGGCTGTTACTTCACGCTTTACTTAGTTTGATTTATGACCCTGCTGAAACCATATTAAATAAATATTTAAAATCTAGAACAGACACATTTAGGCTTTTATATTGCTTATAGCACTGTTAACTCCAATGTGTAGTTATACATCTACATTATGAAGATGCCGCAGGCGCTATAACCAGTCCAGTAGGATTCTTACGACTTACGAGGTTAGATTTAAAATTCCGATGTCCCATAACACCGGAACACTATTTCATGACTCCTATCCACTCATATTGCTGAGAGAGATATAATATTGCTGCCTCAAACTATTATGACACTGAATGAAGTAAATCGCTTAGCAGCTGAGCAGGCTTCAATAAAACTGATATGAAATGAATAGGGGTGGACCTTAATACCAATGCCTTTGAAATAAATAATTTATCATTTATTATTAAATTGTTTATTCATCATTTATTAATCATTACTCACACATGTTAGTAAGCTAGTTATTCACACATTTATAAACAAATTTTAACGTCTTTAATAATGATTTATAAGATCATTCATAAGATGTTAATTTAAGGCACCTATAAACCATGTATTAATCTGCAGAACGAACTTGTCAGCTCAGGGATTCAATCTTGCAACCTTTTGGATCCTAGTCCAATGCTCTAACCACTAGGCTACCTGTCACCCCATGTATATCCCCTTCAAACAAAATAACCACTAATCCTGAAGCAATTCATTTGTTTCTCCAAATTGGAGATTACATGTGAAATGCATCTTTAAGATTTGATGTACTATTTGATGTGTGATTTGTAGTTGTTAAAAGACATAGGTTATTGGTATCAAATCAAATCAAAACTTTTAACAATCATTTTACAGCTTTTAATATCTAAAGTTTTCTGTGAAACACCTGCAATCAATTGCTGTGTAAAAGTTATTTATTTCAAATTGGTTCAGATGAATGAATGTGTTTTTCTGATTATTTCAGATGCAGCGTCTCATTCCATCCCCCTACAAGCAAAATGAAGATGTCACAACGTTCTCCCAACTTATTAGCAACAATGTGACAATGTCCTGTATTAATAAAGTCACTGTTGGAAACAGCATAGGGGGCGTTGCAGGAGACACATGTTGAGTAGGCAAGGCAAATAATCTTTTCATTTCTTATGCTATGCTATTCTCATCTCAGCAGTCGAGGCTTATTGTTTTAACCCTTTGAAGTGATTGAGTATCGGCCAACTCTTCCAAACAGCTGCCACAACATATTTTCTAGACACGTTTGTGGGTAGAGAGAGTCTTCGTACCATGCAGATTATTAAAAAGGAGTTCATGACATTAAATATATTTTAATGGGCAGGTGTGTAGATATCTTACATGATATTCAACCACTTGTCATTGTATCTGCGGGACATGTTTCTCTTAGACCCACAGTTAGGTATAAGCTTTCCTTAGAATCAGTTTACCAAGTCCTCAACTTAACCATTACGGGGGAAATGATAAAACAGATCATTAGATTGATTTTAGATCAATATCAAAGTTATTCTGTGCTTACCTCACGCTCCATGATAGAGGGGACACTTCTACACTCGGCCACAAAGGCCAAAGCTGAGGATTGTCATAATGAGGTGAGCACTGTAACTGAGTGGTAAAACAGTAGCTGGACAGGAAAGGGTTAAGGTGTGCTGTAGATGAAGGCGGTGGACCAAGCCTGGGCCTGGAGAGCTGCTGGCAGTGTGCACAGGCTTTTTTCACTAACACACCTGATTGGACACTGTGCTAACCTCCAAACGAGCTTCAATGCCATACAACACTCTTTCCGTGGCCTCCAACTGCTCTTAAACGCTAGTAAAACCAAATGCATGCTTTTCAACCGATCGCTGCCTGCACCCGCATGCCCGACGAGTATCACCACCCTGGATGGTTCCGACCTTGAATATGTGGACACCTATAAGTACCTAGGTGTCTGGCTAGACTGTAAACTCTCCTTCCAGACTCATATCAAACATCTCCAATCGGAAATCAAATCAAGTCGGCTTTCTATTCCGCAACAAAGCCTCCTTCACTCACGCCGCCAAACTTACCCTAGTAAAACTGACTATCCTACCGATCCTCGACTTCGGCGATGTCATCTACAAAATTGCCTCCAACACTCTACTCAGCAAACTGGATGCAGTTTATCACAGTGCCATCCGTTTTGTCACTAAAGCACCTTATACCACCCACCACTGCGACTTGTATGCTCTAGTCGGCTGGCCCTCGCTACATATTCGTCGCCAGACCCACTGGCTCCAGGTCATCTACAAGTCCATGCTAGGTAAAGCTCCGCCTTATCTCAGTTCACTGGTCACGATGGCAACACCCATCCGTAGCACGCGCTCCAGCAGGTGTATCTCACTGATCATCCCTAAATCCAACACCTCATTTGGCCGCCTTTCGTTCCAGTACTCTGCTGCCTGTGACTGGAACGAATTGCAAAAATCCCTGAAGTTGGAGACTTTTATCTCCCTCACCAACTTCAAACATGTGCTATCTGAGCAGCTAACCGATCGCTGCAGCTGTACATAGTCTATTGGTAAATAACCCACCCATTTTCACCTACCTCATCCCCACACTGTTTTTATTTATTTACTTTTCTGCTCTTTTGCACACCAGTATCTCTACCTGTACATGACCATCTGATCATTTATCACTCCAGTGCTAATCTGCAAGGTTGTAATTATTCGCCTACCTCCTCACGCCTTTTGCACACAATGTATATAGACTCACCTTTTTTGTACTGTGTTATTGACTTGTTAATTGTTTACTCCATGTGTAACTCTGTGTTGTCTGCTCACACTGCTAAGCTTTATCTTGGCCAGGTCGCAGTTGCAAATGAGAACTTGTTCTCTACTAGCCTACCTGGTTAAATAAAGGTGAAATAAAAAATAAATAAAAAATTGGTTTGAATCAATACTATGAGGAGTTGATTTGCTGAATCAACTGTGATAGAGCTGACACACCTGATTGGTTCGAAACAATACTATGAGTAGTTGATTAGCTGAATCAACTGTGATAGAGCTGACACACCTGATTGGTTCGAAACAATACTATGAGGAGTTGATGAGCTGAATTAACTGTGATAGAGCTGACACATCTGATTGGTTTGAATCAAGACTATGAGGAGTTGATTAGCCGAATCAGCTGTGATCGAGCTGCTGTGGAACAAAAGTCTATACCACCTTTGCAGCTGTCCAGAACCGTCGCAGAACAGTGATGCTATTGTTAACCGCCAGCTGTCCAGAACTGTTGCAGAACCCTGATGGTAACATCACAATGACATCAATGATATCACAGAGTGGCAAGTAGCTTATAGTGATTATAGTGTTAATAATGGAAAGGTTGCTTGTTCTAATCCCTGAACTGACAAGGGTTTCTCAGGGGGGAGTTGGGATATGGGAAGAAAATTTACAAATGTAAATCACCCATCATAATACATGTTTAAATCAGACCAACTCCTTGAAGTCTGCATTTGTCTAAAAAAACAGTATTTTGCTCAAAACTTATATATTTTTTTACCCCTTAAGCATGTGTGCATTACTGTATTTTTACCTTGGGGTATTGTTTTTCTACAGGAAAAGTATGAAATAAATAGCTGGAGTGCCTCTTTAAGGGTGTTGTATCTCACAAAGTAGTGTTATTGTGACAGGCCTGAGTCGCCTGCGAGTCATCCACCATTGGCACAACAACGTGATTTAATCCATTACAATGTCCCCCCGGTAAAGGTCTAAATTGGGATGTATAATGTCACACGCAGTGGCAGGGGTCCACATAACAGTCGTGGTATCCTTTTGAAAGACTTGGAGTCGTCAGACCAAGGGCTCAGCTCATTCAGAACTTATTTTCCATGCAGTTCACATATCTCAGTGGTAAATCTATTACAGTAGCCAACGTCAGTCAAAGTGAGGACAGGGTTGACCAAAATGGTCAAAGTATTGCGCTGTCCTGCACCGGATTCCTCTGTGTTCCACAGCATAGGTTGTCAGAGCTTTACAGCAAATCTATGAAAGGATGACATGTCTAATTAAAAAAATATATATTACTTTTAAAAGTATAAAGAAATTAATCTTAAAAGTCAGTTATTGTGTCTTTTTTTAAAAGATTTTCATCCCCATAACCACCCAATCAAACACATCTGTTAAACCTTGCTTTTGGAACTCCAGTCCAATGTCATGAGGTCAAAGAGCAGAAAAACACAATTATTTACAAGCCCTATCAATGATCTTGTCTTCAATATTGCCATGTTCACAAACTGGGTGTCAGGAGTAAATGTAACCACCACACCATCGTTTGGCTTTAATACCCCCTCCCCCCGTCAAATTGATTGAGTATCAAACCAGATCTACTGCCGTTTGAGCACCAGTGGGATACAGACTAGACATGGCCAAATACAGACCAGTGTCAAATAGACGCTTCTTTTTTTTTTTGGACAGCTATATATATATTCAGATCCTTTTAAGACTGGACAAGTTCATAACAAAAGAGAACATTGATGAAAGCGGTAATCCCATCCCCTCCCCTCAAGGGTTAGGGTTGTCCTGCAGCTGTTGAGTGTACATACATCTTGGGTAGCAGGGGACTGGTCCAGACCAGCCTTAGGAAAGAGTGACATCACAGTCCTCTCGAGCAGTGGTTCCATAACTGTGTATATACAAGTACCAGTCAAAAGTTTAGACACACCTAGTCATTCATATTTTATACATTGTAAAATAACAGTGAAGACATCAAAACTATGAAATAACACTTATGGACTCATGTAGGAACCAAAAAAAGTATTAAACATTTTGTGTCAAAATATTTTTATTTTTTATTTTGGAGATTCTTCAAAGTAGCCACCCTTTGCCTTTTATGACAGCTTTGCACACTTTACATAGTACCCACGAAACACCAGTCTCAACGAAAACAGTGAAGAGGTGACTCCGGGATGCTGGCCTTCTAGGCAGAGTTGCAAAGAAAAAGCCATATCTCAGACTGGCTAATGAAAAGAAAAGATTAAGATGGGCAAACAAACAAACACTGGACAGAGGAACTCTGCCTAGAAGGCCAGCATCCTGGAGTCGCCTCTTCACTGTTTTCGTTAAGACATTTGTTTTGCGGGCAATATTTAATGAAGCTGCCAGTTGATGACGTGTGAGGCATCTGTTTCTCAAACTAGACACTCTAATGTACTTGTCCTCTTGCTCAGTTGTGCACCGGAGCCTCCCACTCCTTTTTCTTTTCTGGTTAGGGTCTGTTTGCGCTGTTCTGTGAAGGAAGTACGAGATATTCAGTTTCTTGGCAATTTCTCGCATGGAATAGTCTTCATTTCTCAGAACAAGAATAGACTGACTAGATTCAGAAGAAAGGTCTTTGTTTCTGGCCATTTTGAGCCTGTAATCGAACACAGAAATGCTGATGCTCCAGATACTCCACTAGTCTAAAGAAGGCCAGTTTTATTGCTTCTTTAATCAGGACAACAGTTTTCAGCTGTGCTAACATAATTGCATAATTATCAATTATCCTTTTAAAATGATAAACTTGGATTAGCTAACACAAAGTGCCATTGGAACACAGGAGTTGCTGATAATGGGCCTCTGTACGTCTATGCAGATATTCCATATAAAATTAGCCGTTTCCAGCTACAAAATTAATTTACAACATTAACAATGTCTATACTGTCACGACTTCTGCCGAAGTCGTTGCCTCTCCTTGTTCGGGCGATGCTCGGAGTTCGACGTCACCGGTCTTCTAGCCATCATTGATCCTTTTTTCATTTTCCATTGGTTTTGTCTTGTCTTCCCACACACCTGTTTTCAATCCCATTCATTAACTGTTGTGTATTTAACCCTCTGTTTCCCCTCATGTCTTTGTCAGAGATTGATTTATTGTCAGTATAGTGTGATTGTTGCATAGGTGCGCGTCGGGTCCTCGTACCCATGTTTGGTTTGTTTGTACATTTATTGTTATGGAGCATACTTGTGGAACTTTATTAAAAGACTCCATTTTACACTTCAATAACATGTACATTTCTAAGTGACACCAAACTTTTGAATGGTAGTGTATATTTTTCTTAATTCCATTTGTTTACTTTTAGATTTTTGTGTATTGTTGTGAATTGTTAGATACTACTGCACTGCTGGGGCTAGAAACACAAGCATTTCGCTACTCCTGCAATAACATCTGCTAAATATGTGTATTTGACCAATACATTTTGATTTTGATTTTGAATTTGAATTCAAACCACAAGTCCAGAGAATAATGAATCATTTCTTTGTGGATTTTGAGGTTATTGTTATTGTTGTTGTTATTGTTTTCTTCCAGACACACCGACACGACAATGCCTCTTCCCCCTCAGAACATGGGGCTTCAGATCCTCAGAAGGTTCTACAGATGCACCATTGAGAGCATCACCGCTGGCTGCATCACCGATTAATGTGGCAACTGCTTGGCATCCGACCGTAAGGCGCTACAGAGGGTAGTGCGAAAAGCCCAGTAGATCATTGGGGCTGAGCTCAATGCCAATACATTGCCTCTATACCAGGCGGTGTCAGAGGTAGGCACTAAAAATTGTCAAAGACTCCAGCTACCATAGTCATATACTGTTCTCTCCGCTACCGCACAGGAAGCAACAGGTCCGTGAACAGCTTCTACGCCCAAGCTATTAGACTGCTGAATAGTTATTTAAATAGTTACCTGGACATTCTGCATTGACCCTATCGGCACTAACTTTGTTTTGACTCATCACATACACTGCTGCTACAGTTTATCATCTGTCACTTTACCCCTACCTATATGTACATATCTACCTCAATTAACTCATACCCCTGCACATTGACTCAGTACTGGTATCCAGAGGTGTATCATTATTGATTATGTATTTATTCCTACCTATATGTACATATCTACCTCAATTACCTCATACCCCTGCACATTGACTCAGTACTGGTATCCAGTGGTATATCATTATTCATTATGTATTTATTCCTCGTGTTATTCTTTTTCTATTATTTCTCAATGTTATTCTCTGTATTATTGGGAAGGGCCGTAAGTTTCACTGTTAGCCTACACCTGTTGTTTACGACGTAGCCAATACAATTTGATTTGATTTTGGAAGGTCCACTTATGGCCAGGCTTCAGTCTCCTGAAAACATACCCATACCATTACTGTAACGGCTGTCTTGGGAAGAAGGTGAGGACCAAAGTGCAGCGTGGTAGATGTTCTTCTTATTTAATGAAAAAAATGAATAAACACTGAATAACAAACAACAAAGAAACAACCGAAACAGTTCTGTCTGGTGCAGAAACACAAAGACTGAAAATAACCACCCACCAAACACAATCGAAAACAGGCTACCTAAATATGGTTCTCAATCAGGGACAACGATTAACAGCTGCCTCTGATTGAGAACCATACCAGGCCAAACACAGAAATAGAAAATCATTGAAAAACTAACATAGACAACCCACCCAACTCACACCCTGACCATACTAAAACAAAAGACAAAACAAAGGAACTAAGGTCAGAATGTGACAGTACACCCCCAAAAGGTGCGGACTCCGGCCGCAAAACCTGAACCTATAGGGGAGAGTCTGGGTGGGTGTCTGTCCGCGGTGGCGGCTCTAGCGCGGGACGTGGACCCCACTCCACCATAGTCCTTCTCCGCCTCTCTACCCGCCTCTGTGGCCTCTTTAACGCGGCGACTCTCGCCGCCGACCTCGGACTGAGGACCCAAGCCACGGGTCCCGAATGGACGGGAGACTCCGGCAGCTCCTGACTGACAGACGGGAGACTCCGGCAGCTCCTGACTGACAGACGGGAGACTCCGGCAGCTCCTGGCTGACAGACGGGAGACTCCGGCAGCTCCTGGCTGACAGACGGGAGACTCCAGCAGCTCCTGGCTGACAGACGGGAGTTTCTGGCAGCTCAGGACAGACGGGAGTTTCTGGCAGCTCAGGACAGACGGGAGACTCTGGTAGCTCAGGACAGACGGGAGACTCTGGCAGCTCAGGACAGACGGGAGACTCTGGCAGCTCAGGACAGACGGGAGACTCTGGCAGCTCAGGACAGACGGGAGACTCTGGCAGCTCAGGACAGACGGGAGACTCTGGCAGCTCAGGACAGACGGGAGACTCTGGCAGCGCTGGGCAGGAGGAAGGCTCTGGCAGCGCTGGGCAGGAGGAAGGCTCTGGCAGCGCTGGACAGGCGGGAGCACCTGTAGGAAGGAGACGGAGAGACAGCCTGGTGCGGGGGCTGCCACCGGAGGGCTGGTGCCTGGAGTTGGCACCGGATAGACCAGACCGTGAAGGCGCACAGGAGGTCTCGAGTACCGAGCCTGCCCAACCTTACCTGGTTGAATGCTCCCCGTAGCCAGGCCAGTGTGGCGAGGTGGAATAGCCTGCACTGGGATGTGCTGGCGAACCGGGGACACCATGCGTAAGGCTGCTGCCATGTACACCGGCCCAAGGAGATGCACTGGAGACCAGATGTGCTGAGCCGGCTTCATGGCACCTGGCTCGATGCCCAACCTAGCCCTGCCGATACGAGGCGTTGCCATGTACCGCACCGGGCTATGCCTGCGCACCGAGGACACCGTGCGCCTCACGGCATAACACGGTACCTGCCCGGTCCATCTCTCTCCACGGTAAGCACGGGGAGTTGGCACAGGTCTCCTACCTGACTTCTCCACACTCCCTGTGTGCCCCCGCCAATACATTTTTGGGGATGCCTCTCGGGCCTCCTTGATCGCCATGCCAACTCCATTCGCCGGTATCTCTCCTCACATTGTTCCAGAGAATCCCAGGCGGGCTCCGGCATTCTCCCTGGGTCAACCGACCACCTCTCTATTTCGTCCCATGTTGTAATATAGTCCAGATCTCGCTGCTGCTGCTGCTGCCCGTTACCACTCTGCTTGGTCCTTTGGTGGTGGGTGGTTTTGTTACGGCTGTCTTGGGAAGAAGGTGAGGACCAAAGTGCAGCGTGGTAAGTGTTCTTCTTATTTAATGAAAAAACTGAATAAACACTGAATAACAAACAACAAAGAAACAACCGAAACAGTTCTGTCTGGTGCAGACACACAAAGACTGAAAATAACCACCCACCAAACACAATCGAAAACAGGCTACCTAAATATGGTTCTCAATCAGGGACAACGATTAACAGCTGCCTCTGATTCAGAACCATACCAAGCCAAACACAGAAATAGAAAATCATAGAAAAACTAACATAGACAACCCACCCAACTCATGCCCTGACCATACTAAAACAAAAGACATAACAAAGGAGCTAAGGTCAGAACGTGACAATTACCCATATCTTTTCAGGGAAAAATGTATTACTTGTTAAACAACATCTCTTTACCTGAACAATTGAATCAGTATAAAATAATACAATTTTTCCCTAAAATATTTTTGCTCAGGATTTTTATTCTTCATTTGATACTTTTTTGCACAGTTTTCATTTTGGACCTGACTGCATGTGGCATGGTAGACATAGTGGAGATCTGAGATCAGACGATTTTGATTTAATAACTGCTGACAAAGATCTACAGGCTTGGCTCATTGTAACTTGAAGACCCTGGTATGTAGATAAGTGTAACAAATTCTGAATACATGAAATGCTTTTATCTTGGTCGTAAACTGGTACTAATGTTGTCATTATAGGAGTATGGTTCAAGTGACAGCATAATTCCACCGTGTCTAATTTTGATGAATCCTATAATAAATCCTTTATCATAATGAGGACAGTGGAAGGCAAGTTGGAAAATATATTTGATGGCAGCATTGAGGGTAACATTTACTGTAATTTCACAAACCAATATGCTACACTGGTCCTGTTGTTCCCTAAAGAGTGTACGACGCAGGCACATTCTCTCTCACACAGACAGGCACACACACTGGTAGACCAAGAATGTAAAGTACCAGGGGAAGCACTGGCAGCATGCTGACTACTGCAATGATTCTCCTACTACACACTGACAGGTTCTGTCACTGACTCACAGACAGCCAGGAGGAGAGGTTCTGTCTCTGACTCACAGACGGCCAGGAGGAGAGGTTCTGTCTCTGACTCACAGACAGCCAGGAGGAGAGGTTCTGTCTCTGACTCACAGACGGCCAGGATGAGAGGTTCTGTCTCTGACTCACAGACGGCCAGGAGGAGAGGTTCTGTCTGACTCACAGACAGCCAGGAGGAGAGGTTCTGTCTCTGACTCACAGACAGCCAGGATGAGAGGTTCTGTCTCTGACTCACAGACGGCCAGGAGGAGAGGTTCTGTCTCTGACTCACAGACAGCCAGGAGGAGAGGTTCTGTCTCTGACTCACAGACAGCCAGGAGGAGGAGAGGTTCTGTCTCTGACTCACAGACAGCCAGGAGGAGGAGAGGTTCTGTCTCTGACTCACAGACAGCCAGGAGGAGAGGTTCTGTCTCTGACTCACAGACGGCCAGGATGAGAGGTTCTGTCTCTGACTCACAGACAGCCAGGAGGAGGAGAGGTTCTGTCTCTGACTCACAGACAGCCAGGAGGAGGAGAGGTTCTGTCTCTGACTCACAGACAGCCAGGAGGAGGAGAGGTTCTGTCTCTGACTCACAGACAGCCAGGAGGAGGAGAGGTTCTGTCTCTGACTCACAGACAGCCAGGAGGAGAGGTTCTGTCTCTGACTCACAGACAGCCAGGAGGAGAGGTTCTGTCTCTGACTCACAGACAGCCAGGAGGAGGAGAGGTTCTGTCTCTGACTCACAGACAGCCAGGAGGAGGAGAGGTTCTGTCTCTGACTCACAGACAGCCAGAAGGAGAGGTTCTGTCTCTGACTCACAGACGGCCAGGAGGAGAGGTTCTGTCTCTGACTCACAGACGGCCAGGAGGAGAGGTTCTGTCTCTGACTCACAGACAGCCAGGAGGAGAGGTTCTGTCTCTGACTCACAGACGGCCAGGAGGAGAGGTTCTGTCTCTGACTCACAGACAGCCAGGAGGAGAGGTTCTGTCTCTGACTCACAGACAGCCAGGAGGAGAGGTTCTGTCTCTGACTCACAGACAGCCAGAAGGAGAGGTTCTGTCTCTGACTCACAGACGGCCAGGAGGAGAGGTTCTGTCTCTGACTCACAGACAGCCAGGAGGAGAGGTTCTGTCTCTGACTCACAGACAGGCAGAAGGAGAGGTTCTGTCTCTGACTCACAGACAGCCATGAGAAGAGGTTCTGTCTCTGACTCACAGACGGCCAGGAGGAGAGGTTCTGTCTCTGACTCACAGACAGCCAGGAGGAGAGGTTCTGTCTCTGACTCACAGACAGCCAGGAGGAGAGGTTCTGTTACTGACTCACAGACAGCCAGGAGGAGAGGTTCTGTCTCTGACTCACAGATGGCCATGAGGAGGAGAGATTCTGTCTCTGACTCACAGACGGCCATGAGGAGGAGAGGTTCTGTCTCTGACTCACAGACGGCCATGAGGAGGAGAGGTTCTGTCTCTGACTCACAGACGGCCAGGTGGAGAGGTTCTCCGATTTTTTCAGACTATTTCAGCCAAAAGAACATATCTTTCGATACATTTTGTTCATTTGATGCCCCTCTACTGGTGAACGTTGAACTGAAGACTTGAAAGAGTCAGGATTCAAGAAACCTCTGGTTCTCATGTCGTTCACCATGGGGAGCTTATTCATTGGATCGATCATTTGTGACTCAGCCTTGTGTAATGTGTGCTTTTAAACAATGTACAAAACAATGTACAATTTGTTGATTGCTAGGCACACAAATACAATTATTTCTTGATACATTTGAAACCAGATCAAGTTCCGGCCACAACCGAACTAGATCATGAACAACTTTAGGCGAATGTCACGCCCTGACCTTCGAGATCCTTTTTATGTCTCTATTTTGGTTTTGGTCAAGGCGTGAGTTGGGTTGGGCATTCTATGTTTTGTGTTTCTTTGATTTTCTATTTCTAGCTGTCTATCGTTGTCTCTGATTGGGAACCATACTTAGGTATCCTTTTTCCCACCTGTGTTTGTGGGAAGTTGACTTTCTTTATGGCACTTAGCCTTAAGCGTCACTGGTTTGTAGTGTGTGTTGTTTTGTTCGGCGTCTTTTCTTAATTAAAGATCATGTACGCTCACCACGCTGCACCTTGGTCCAGTTCCTTCAACAGCCGTGTGTCACGACTTCCGCCGAAGTTGGCTCCCCTGCCTGTTCGAGCGGTGCTCGGCGGTCGTCGTCACCGTCCTACTAGCCACTACCGATCCCTTTTTCGTTTGTCTGTTGGTTTTGTCTTATTAGTTTCACCTGTGTGTATTTTAGTTTAATTAGCGTCCTTATATATAGTAGGTCGTCCCGCCCTTGTTTTGTGCGGGATTGTTTTTTGTTACTCTGTCGTATGGTGGTTTTCGTGTGTTTATTCTCTGAACTATTTGGTCCTGTGTTTGGGATGGTCAATTGTATGCACTTTGTATGTTGGCGTGACCGTTTTTTTGCGCCGGAGATTAAATTGAAGATCTACTGAACCCTGCTCTCTGCGCATGATTCCACCCACCACTCCTTGTATCCCGTGACACCGTGACAGCGAAATGCAGGATGATAAGCAACAATATCAACAAACATGACTCAGTTACATCAGCTCTGTCTGGAGGAATGGCCCAAAATTCAACCAACTTATTGTGGGAAGCTTGTGGTAGGTTACCCGAAACGTTTGACCCAAGTTAAACCATTTAAAGGCAATGCTACCAAATACTAATTGAGTGTATGTACACTTCTGACCCAGTGGGAATGTGATGAAATAAATAAAAGCTGAAATAAATCATTCTCTCTACTATTATTCTGACATTTCACATTCTTAAAATAAAGTGGTGATCCTGACTGACCTAAGACAGAGAATTGTTACTAGGATTAAATGTCAGGAATTCATTTAAGCGTAAACTTAGTTTAAATGTATTTGTCTATGGTGTGTGTAAATGTCCGACTTCAACTGTATATGACAGACAAGTTGTTGGTTGAAGCACGTCTCGGGAGCCATATATATGACAGACAAGCTGTTGGTTGAAGCACGTCTCGGGAGCCATATATATGACAGACAAGCTGTTGGTTGAAGCACGTCTCGGGAGCCATATATATGACAGACAAGTTGTTAGTTGGAACGGAGTCTACAGTCTAAGGTGACACCAAACCGTTTAGTCCCTTCAACTTACTCAACAGCCAATCAATCATTACCAGATTCAGCTGAGGTCTAGAATTTAAGGAATTATTTGTATCAAATACAATGCTTTTACTTTTAGATATGTTCAGAACAAGTTTATTACTGGAAACCCATTCCAAAACAGACTGCAACTCGTTGTTTAGGGTTTAGCTGACGTGTATAATTCCGAATCATCAGCGTACATAGACACACGGGCTTATTTTAATGGTGGGGCTGACAGTCAGTGTCAGAGGATATACCCAACTAGACAACTGTGTATTTGGCCACAACAGACCTCATCAACTGACTTGACAGCCATGGGTCTTCTCACATTCTACGGAGTGTTGTTCTAGGATCAGGTCCTCAATGTCAATGTCATTTTATTTATTGTGATTTAAACAGCAAACCTGATCCTAGATCAGCACTCCAACTCTGAAATGCTTGATAAATACGGCCCCCGGGGATGGGTTCAATTCCAATCAACTCAGGAACGTAACTGCAATGATTCTCATTCAAAAGCAGTGTGAACAGTTTACTTCCCGATTGAACTGAATCGTATTTGTTCCGATCCAGCACTAACATACTGAACCTAATTTTAAGTAATTAAGGGATAAATTGAAAGATTATGATCTGTTGATTTAGCTGAACTCACTTTGTTTGTGCTTGGGGTTTTGAATAGAATCCTACACACCATGTGGATGGGCTGATTTAGCTGAACTCACTTTGTTTGTGCTTGGGGTTTTGAATAGAATCCTACACACCATGTGGATGGTCCAGAACAGGAGGTCCTTGATATACTGTTATTAAAGCAGAAATCTGCAGTTTAAAAAATAAATTGTGAAGTAGGGACCCCGCCTTTGATTTGGTAAAGAGCTGAGGGATAGGGCTGGTGGAAATGTAACTCATCTCAAATGTATAGATAGAGCTATGGGCACTAAGGACTGATCATCCATGAAATCAGATTAATCGTTTTAATGATGTTTTGAAGCTATACAGTGTTTGTTTACAATGACATTGTTTACAAACAGTGGCGTAAAAAAAAAAAAGATTTTGGTTTCTGATTGGGTTCTGGTCGGGTTCTGATTGGGTTCTGATCTGGGTCTGATTGGGTTCTCATCGGGTTCTGATTTTCGGTATGACAGTTGAACTAAACTCATGAGGCATTAATAAGTTATATTCTTCAAGAATTAAGGAAGATAACATTAATATAAAAGTGATATAACACATTAATATGAAAGCTGTGGTAGAACATATACCACTGGTATGACAAAACATTTCTCATGACGTTGGTAACCAGTTTATAATAGCAAGAAGGCACCTCAGGGGTTTTGTGGTATATTGCCAATATACCACGGCTATGGTCTGTATCCAGGCACTCAGCGTTGCGTCGTGCTTATGAACCAACATTAGCCGTGGTATATTGGCCATATACCACACCCCTCGGGCCTTATTGCTTAAATATTCAACTGGCGTTCTACAGTATATATTTGATGTATTCTGGCAGGGCCTTGGGAGGGTTGAACAATAACTCTTGATCCTATACATTTTCAGGGATTTAGTGCTTCAATCCGTAGCCCATAAGATCTGTGTTGTAGTGCGATTGACATGTAAAGGCAATGTTGCTGCAATCTGTGAGGCTGCACATGTCGACACAATCATATCATCATTCAATTTTGTTTTGTCAGCCGCGCTACAACTCATATGTTTTGTGATACGGATTGAATCGAGCCCCTAGTCTGTGCTCACAAAGTCGTTTTATCGCCACAGACAGACAGAGTTTGCCTGAGACACCCCAAAGCCTTGGCTCATGTCAGCATTTTTTTTACATGATTTCATCCATTCAAATGCCACAAGTCGCAAACATCTAAATCTGGATTTCAAATGTCACATGCTGTGGCATGGATCCACAAAACAACTGATCTGGTTGTTTTTTACCCCCCTGACAGTGACCTTTTCCTTGGCCAATGGCCATGTTCCCGAAACTGGATGTCAGAAATACATGCAGCCTTAAGTTGTCTTATGACCCTCTGTCATGGAGATGGAATCAAACCACATCTGCTGAGCTGTTCTTAAAACTCCAATTTGATCCCATTACAGTCAGAGTTACAATAGCAACAAATGATTTACAAGCCCAATATGGCCATGTTCAGAAACGGTGTGTCAAGTGGCGGACTGGGACCAGAAATCAGCCATGGTATTTCAAACACATCGGCCCGTAGTTTTCCTCAAGGCCCCCACATCGGCCCGTAGTTTTCCTCAAGGCCCCCACACCGGCCCGTAGTTTTCCTCAAGGCCCCCACATCGGCCCGTAGTTTTCCTCAAGGCCCCCACACCGGCCCGTAGTTTTCCTCAAGGCCCCCACACCGGCCCGTAGTTTTCCTCAAGGCCCCCACACCGGCCCGTAGTTTTCCTCAAGGCCCCCACATCGGCCCGTAGTTTTCCTCAAGGCCCCCACACCGGCCCGTAGTTTTCCTCAAGGCCCCCACACCGGCCCGTAGTTTTCCTCAAGGCCCCCACACCGGCCCGTAGTTTTCCTCAAGGCCCCCACATCGGCCCGTAGTTTTCCTCAAGGCCCCCACACCGGCCCGTAGTTTTCCTCAAGGCCCCCACACCAGCCCGTAGTTTTCCTCAAGGCCCCCACACCGGCCCGTAGTTTTCCTCAAGGCCCCCACACCGGCCCGTAGTTTTCCTCAAGGCCCCCACACCGGCCCATTTTATTTGTTATATATGCCCCTAATATAGGCCAGATAATAATACATTTTCTGCATGAAACCCAAGTTAAACAGGCCCACTGAAGAAAACAAAAAGGAACAGCCCATCTGAGAGAAATACATCCAACTTCCACAACAATATATCTAAAGTAATTTAGCATTTCTTTATGCTTTTGTTGCCATTTTGAGCTGTGCACCAGCGGATAAAGACCTGAAATGGCCATTAAAACGGACCAATCAAATACATGTTTCTTTTTTAGACAGCTTTATTTTTAGACTTTCAAATGTCAAGACAACACCGATTGTAAGAAGATGCAGTCGAGGACAAGAAAAGTAAAGGCCATAAGAGAGAGCATCAATAAAACTGGGAAGCCCACACCATCCATTCAGCTGCAGCTGTTGGAACACAAGCGTCTGGGGGAGCAGGGGACTCATCCTAGCCAAGCGTTTGGAAGAGGCAGGGTAAGTGATTAGCCCAAATCCACTAGGTAACCCTGCACCTTAGAGGCTGCCGCCCCATATACATAGACTTGAAATCACTGGCCACTTTAATAATGGATCACTAGTCACTCTAATAATGTTGACATATTTTTGCTTTACTCATCTCATATGTATATACTGTATTCTATTCTACTGTATTTTAGTCTTATGTTTGAGGAGAGTACACAGTTATGAACTTGAAAATGCATTCATAAACCTTTGAGGACAATACAGTGCCACTGACACTGCCTGCAATGGAAAAATTAGGTCTCTCCTTCACTGCAGCCGAGGTGAGTAAAACATGTAAACATGTTAACCCTCGCAAGGCTGCAGGTCCAGACGGCATCCCCAGCCGCGCCCTCAGAGCATGCGCAGACCAGCTGGCTGTTGTGTTTACGGACATATTCAATCAATCCCTATACCAGTCTGCTGTTCCCACATGCTTCAAGAGGGCCACCATTGTTCCTGTTCCCAAGAAAGCTAAGGTAACTGAGCTAAACGACTACCGCCCCGTAGCACTCACTTCCGTCATCATGAAGTGCTTTGAGAGACTAGTCAAGGACCATATCACCTCCACCCTACCTGACACCCTAGACCCACTCCAATTTGCTTACCGCTCAAATAGGTCCACAGACGATGCAATCTCAACCACACTGCACACTGCCCTAACCCATCTGGACAAGAGGAATACCTATGTGAGAATGCTGTTCATCGACTACAGCTCGGCATTCAACACCATAGTACCCTCCAAGCTCGTCATCAAGCTCGAGACTCTGGGTCTCGACCCCGCCCTGTGCAACTGGGTACTGGACTTCCTGACGGGCCGCCCCCAGGTGGTGAGGGTAGGTAACAACATCTCCTCCCCGCTGATCCTCAACACTGGGGCCCCACAAGGGTGCGTTCTGAGCCCTCTCCTGTACTCCCTGTTCACCCACGACTGCGTGGCCACGCACGCCTCAAACTCAATCATCAAGTTTGCGGACGACACAACAGTGGTAGGCTTGATTACCAACAACGACGAGACGGCCTACAGGGAGGAGGTGAGGGCCCTCGGAGTGTGGTGTCAGGAAAATAACCTCACACTCAACGTCAACAAAACTAAGGAGATGATTGTGGACTTCAGGAAACAGCAGAGGGAACACCCCCCTATCCATATCGATGGAACAGTAGTGGAGAGGGTAGCAAGTTTTAAGTTCCTCGGCATACACATCACAGACAAACTGAATTGGTCCACTCACACAGACAGCATCATGAAGAAGGCGCAGCAGCGCCTCTTCAACCTCAGGAGGCTGAAGAAATTCGGCTTGTCACCAAAAGCAGTCACAAACTTCTACAGATGCACAATCGAGAGCATCCTGGTGGGCTGTATCACCGCCTGGTACGGCAACTGCTCCGCCCACAACCGTAAGGCTCTCCAGAGGGTAGTGAGGTCTGCACAACGCATCACCGGGGGCAAACTACCTGCCCTCCAGGACACCTACACCACCCGATGTTACAGGAAGGCCATAAAGATCATCAAGGACAACAACCACCCGAGCCACTGCCTGTTCACCCCGCTATCATCCAGAAGGCGAGGTCAGTACATGTGCATCAAAGCTGGGACCGAGAGACTGAAAACCAGCTTATATCTCAAGGCCATCAGACTGTTAAACAGCCACCACTAACATTGAGTGGCTGCTGCCAACACACTGACACTGACTCAACTCCAGCCACTTTAATAATGGGAATTGATGGGAAATGACGTAAAATATATCACTAGCCACTTTAAACAATGCTACCTTATATAATGTTACTTACCCTACATTATTCATCTCATATGCATACGTATATACTGTACTCTATATCATCGACTGCATCCTTATGTAATACATGTATCACTAGTCACTTTAACTATGTCACTTTGTTTACATACTCATCTCATATGTATATACTGTAGTCGATACCATCTACTGTATCTTGCCTATGCTGCTCTGTACCATCACTCATTCATATATCCTTATGTACATATTCTTTATCCCCTTACACTGTGTATAAGACAGTAGTTTAGGAATTGTTAGTTAGATTACTTGTTGGTTATTACTGCATTGTCGGAACTAGAAGCACAAGCATTTCGCTACACTAGCATTAACATCTGCTAACCATGTGTATGTGACAAACAAATTTTGATTTGATTTGATTTGATTTTATTAGGCACACTTGATACAAACATGTTTACAGATATGCAATGGTTCATTTGATCAGTCTAAAACTTTGCACATACACTGCTGCCATCCAAAAATCTAAATTGTGCCTGAGCTGAAATAAAAAATTATGTCCTTTCTCTTGCATTTCAAAGATCATGGTAAAAAAATACATTTAAAAATGAATGTTTTTTTCTTTGTATTATCTTTTACCAGATCTAATGTGTTATATTATCCTACATTAATTTCACATTTCCAAAAACTTTAAAGTGTTTCCTTCCAAATGGAATCAAGAATATGCATATCTTTGCTTCAGATTTGGGTCATTTTTGTGAAATAAAAAAAAGGGGGCGGATCCGTACGAAGTTTTAACCAACAATGCTTTAGTAAAAACGTGTTAAAAGTCAAAATAATTAAACAGCATAAGTAAAATAACAATAGCGAGGCTATATACAGGGGTACCAGTACTGAGTCAATGTGCGGGGGCACATGTTAGTTGAGGTAATTGAGGTAATATGTACATGTAGGTAGAGTTAAAGTGTCCATGCAAAGATAATAAACAGAGAGTAGCAGCAGCATAAAAGAGGGGTCTGGGTAGCCCTTTCAGGAGTCTTATGGCTTGGGGGTAGAAGCTGTTGGCGCTCCGGTACCACTTGTCGCACGGAAGCAGAGAGAACAGTCTATGACGAGACATTTGCCAATTTGTAGGGCCTTCCTCTGACACCGCCTGGTATAGAAGTCCTGGATGGCAGGAAGCTTGGCCCGGGTGATGTACTGGGCCGTACGCACGACCCACTGTAGTGCCTTGCGGTCGGAGGCTGAGCAGTTGCCATACCAGGCAGTGATGCAACCAGTCAGGATGCTCTCGATGGTGCAGCTGTAGAACCTTTTGAGGATCTGAGGACACATGCCAAATATTTTCAGTCTCCTGAGGGGGAATAGGCGTTGTCGTGCCTCTTCACAACTGTCTTAGTGTGTTTGGACCATGATAGTTTGTTGGTGATGTGGACAAAAGTTCTCCAACTGCTCCACTGCAGCCCCGTTGGTGATAATGGGGGTGTGCTCGGCCTTCCTTTTCCTGTAGTCCACAATCATCACCTTTGTCTTGATCACGTTGAGGGAGAGGTTGTTGTCCTGGCACCACATGGCCAGGTCTCTGACCTCCTCCCTATAGGCTGTCACATTGTTGTTGGTGATCAGGCCTTCCACTGTTGCGTCAAAGGTAAACTTAATGATGGTGTTGGAGTCGTGCCTGGCCATGCAGTCATGACTGAACAGGGAGTACAGAAGGGGACTGAGCACGCACCCCCTGAGGGGCCCCCCATGTTGAGGATCAGTGTAGCGGATGTGTTGTTACCTACCCTTACCACCTGGGGGCGGCCCGTCAGGAAGTCCAGGATCCAGTTGCAGAGGGAGGTGTTTAGTCCCAGGATCCTTAGCTTAGTGATGAGCTTTTGAGTTCACTGTGGTGTTGAATGCTGAGCTGTAGACAATGAATAACATTCTCACATAGGTGTTCATTTTGTACAGGTGGGAAAGGGCAGTGTTGAATGCAATAGAGATTGCATCATCTGTGGATCTGTTGGAGCAAATTAGAGTGCAGAATGACTGCATTTACTCAGTGAACCGCTTGTTTTTATTACAACACACCTGTCATAATTGTTTTATTTACTAAAGTAGAGGTTTATTATTATTATTATTATTGCTGAAGGTATTGCATAGGTGTAAACATGTTTTTTTTTAGCAAGAGATAGTTCTTGTGTAGCCTACTATGAAATTTGCATAAATGTGCAGAAAGTAGTTTGAATGCATTTTATTGAAGGGAAACAATAACAGTCTTGAACTTGTTTGGCAACATATTGACATATTCTTATATATTGTACAATGTAGAATTCAACTAAAAATACTAGTCTTCTCCCATGTTTTTAACCATTGCCCCCACCCATAAGGTGTATAAACACCATCAATAACTAAGAATAAAGTAAGATAATAGATGCAAAACAAAAACGTGACAAACATAAAACAATCAACTCTAATTAGCACATGTAGGACAGTATGCAAGTGTGTGTGCATGGACTTCGCAGATGTATTTCTCACAGGGCAGGGTAGCCTAGTGGTTAGAGCATTGGACTAGTAACCGGAAGGTTGTGAGTTCAAACCCCCGAGCTGACAAGGTACAAATCTGTCGTTCTGCCCCTGAACAGGCAGTTAACCCACTGTTCCCAGGCCGTCATTGAAAATAAGAATATGTTCTTAAACTGACTTGCCTGGTTAAATAAAGGTAAAAAAAAAATAAAATGTGCAGCACATAGCATTTGTTTTACAGTTCTTCTTTTGGGGGGCAGAAGTAGCATCTCCTCCTCTTTCCTGCCCCAGCTGCAGCCTCAGGTGGATCAGGACAAGATTCAGCCCCCTGAACAGCTTTCACAAGCGCTGCAGAGGCTGCTGTGTGGGGGAGGCGCTCCCTTCTTTGAATGTGTGGGGTTACAAGTGCCTTTCCCAGCTGCTCCATGAACACCCTCCTCTAGTTCCGCTTATCAGGCATCCAGTTAGGGTTGATCTTGTTCCATATCATGAAGGCAATGTATGAGGACACATCATTGATGCTATGAAAGATGATCAGGGGCCAGCGGGCAGTCATCCTCCTGCAGCTGTAAGTTCCAATCACCTTGTCCAGGTTGTTCATGGCTCCTTTGTTGTGGTTGTAGTCCATTATGATGGCTGGCTTCCTGTCCTCACGATCACTGATCTGAGCTGTTTTGTGCAATGTGCTCAGGAGGACCACATCCGTGTTCCTCTTTGGGAGGTAAGAAACTAGAGTGGTGGTGGGGATGAAGGCAAACTTTGATGAAAAGGCCTCTCTCCCCCTTGTTGAGAGGAGTGCAGGGGGAGCTCAGGCTTGTTCTCTCTAACTGTGCCAACTATGGTGATCTTCCTCCTGAGGAGCTGCTGGCTGAGTTTATAGGAAGTGAAGAAAGTCACTTACAATGAAAATCACTTACGTTACAGATATGCAATTAAAAAATGTACCTCTGAAATGAATCAGTTGCTCATCCACTGTTACTTCAGGCCCAGGGTTGTAGCGGTGCGGTAGACGCTCCACCCACTTCTCCCAGACCTCTCTTATGGCTCCACCCACTCCTCCCAGACCTCTCTTATGGCTCCACCCACTTCTCCCAGACCTCTCTTATGGCTCCACCCACTTCTCCCAGACCTCTCTTATGGCTCCACCCACTCCTCCCAGACTTCTCTTATGGCTCCACCCACTCCTCCCAGACCTTATCTTATGGCCGCCAGTTTGTCTCTCACATATCTTGCAGGTCTTGACTCATGGTAATCAAATCGTGGTATTCTTGAGAAAGTGTGAAAGACTTTCAGTGGTATCGTGGCACGAATCCCCCTTCCACTCTCTGCATCCCAGAGACGACATGTAGCTTCGCCTTAGGACCTATACACACCCGCTAAGATTAGCAGCCCTATGTAGGCACGCAGGTCAAACTCATCCATCCTTTTCCAGTTGTCTCCATATTTACAGAAACCCTCCAAATTTTGCCATGGGGAATAGAGATAATGTTGCTGTTTCTTAAAGAGCTCCCGAGTGGTGCAGCGATCTGCATCTCAGTGCTAGAGGCATCACTACAGACCCTGGTTTGATTCCAGGCTGTATCACAACCAGCCGTGATGGGGTGGTGGACAATTGGCCCAGCGTTGTCCAGGTTTAGCCGAGGTAGGCCGTCATTGTAAATAAGAATTTGTTCTTAACTGACGTGACTAGTTAAATAAAGGTTAAATAAAATAAATTAAAATTCTACACTTTTTGCTATAGGATGGTGGCAAATGTTTGCAGCTTTTAATGTGATTCGACATACTACAAGTTGAGATACTGTAGCTTGCCGTTAGACTAATTTACAAGTCTAATACATTTTTAGCTGACATGGGCTTATTGAGTGACTGATGCAAAACCAAATTTCTAAAATTACACATTGCGTACACATTACAATTCCAGCTATTTTATGTGTACACATTAGGTCACCAGTCAAATTGCCAAGGTCAGAGGATCCAAGACTGTCCTACTCGCTTTATTTCTATGGCCGTAACACTGTCATAAGGCAACACAACACGCATCTATTGGTCCTGCATATAAATTTGATCACTTTGTGGAGATGTAAAAGTTATACAGTGCCGAGTAAAACACCCCTTTTCAAATGTTGTTACCTTTAAAATGGACTAAATTAAATAATTTCTACCAAACTACACAACCTACTCCACATTTTCCAAGTAAAAAAAAAGATTTAAGAACATAAATTATTGTTTTCATTCCACCGAGGTTATTACTTTTGACAGGCCATTACAACTTTGAATAATTTGGAATACAATTATACCACCTCCTAGGGGAAGATACAGGTAAAATGCCAAAATAACGGAAACACAGTAAATAAAGGATACAAAAAAAATGTTGGAAGCAGGTGTGCTTCCTGGGTTAATTAAGCAATTAACTTCCCATCATGCTTCGGGTCAGTTTCCCATTATTTTAGCTACCACTGATAAAAGACGAGATCTCAGTGACTTTAAAATAAGACTCTCAAAGGAGGGGGTTTAAAGGGTGTCTGTGTCACCAGATCCCAATTGAACACTTATAGGAGATTCTGTAGCAGTGCCCGAGAGAACTTTTCCACCACCATCAACAAAACATCAAATGCAACCATTTTTCCAAAGGAAATTTCATCATCTCTTCATTGATCTTCAGTCTGCAATAATTTCTGGGTAAGTACCACAGCTCATATACAGCTTCATCTAAAGTTTTTGTGCTTGGTGTGTGGACTCCTGACATAAATGTCATCTTAGACATTGACCTCCATATTGAGTCTATCTGTTAAATACGCTTCTCTTTTTTCCACTCCCAGTGTTTCTGTTTTGAGGAGCAGCATTTGAAATGAGTTTGTGGAACTGCGTATGGCCCTTGTTGACACCATCACCCTCTCATAAACCTTCTTCGAGGTCAAGGCAGAACAGAACTCTCTGGAAGTGTATATCTGCCGAAAGATCTATTGGAAATGCAAATTGGCTAATGCTAAACCAACATCACGTTTGTAATTTTTCCCATTTATAGTCAGTTAAATCTCACGTAATCTCACGTAATTTGGTCAGATGCTCGATTACCATTTATGTTGACATAGTCTGTCCACGAGAATGTGCACGTAATGTGACATCTGGTTTCCTGAGAAGCCCACAATCTCCAAATCGCTCTTTCAATTGCTACCACGGTTATGCAAATGCTTCTCTTATTATATATATTTTTTGAAACATTTCAATTTGGTCCTTATAGACCAATGGTGTCAAACTCATTCCATGGAGGGCCGAGTGTCTGCAGCTTCTTCCTTTCAATTAATCCCAACCAAGTGAGGGGATTGCCTTTCTAATTAGTGACCTTAATTCATCAATCAAGTACAAGAGAGGAATGAAAACCTGCAGAAACTCGGCCCTCTGTGGAATGAGTTTGACAAGTGATATTGGCCAATTTCCCCCAAGTGTAAAGGGTAAAAACAATACTTTTTATGTTATTGCTGGTCAGTTCTTGCATCCATAGCTGTCACGTCCTGACCTTAGTTCCTTTTTTATGACTCTGTTTTAGTTTGGTCAGGGCGTGAATTGGGGTGGGCATTCTATGTTTTTGTTCTAAGTTTGGTATTTCTGTGTTTGGCCTGGTATGGTTCCCAATCAGGCAGCTGTCGATCGTTGTCTCTGATTGAGAACCATACTTAGGCAGCCTGTTTTCCCACTAGGATTTGTGGGTAGTTATTTTCTGTTTTCTGTTTTGTGTCTGCACCAGACAGAACTGTTTCGGTTTCATTTCGTTCTCTTGTTGTTTTTGTCATTCAGTGTTCTATTAAATAATCATGAACACTTACCAACCTGCGCTTTGGTCCTCACCTTCTTCCACCTACGAAAACCGTTACAGTTACATAGCTATGAATTTGAGTGGTAACATTTTTCCAGCCTCATCCCTCAGCTGTTTACCAAAAAAGTTGATCGCTTCGTTGGGGTGACCGCTTTGTTGTTGGAATCCCCAGATTGCTTTTTTAAAAGTACAATTTTATGATATGAATAATCTGATGACGGGAGACCAGATTCCCAAGGCAATTTAAATTGTGAATTCTCGTTTGAACGACTTAGTATCCCAATTTAAATGTATTTTTCTACTAAGTCGTTCAAACATGATACTAAGTAGTTTGAACGACTTAAACGTGATTTTGTCTAATTATGCCTCATTTGTTATTGCAGCTTCTCAGACTGTAATGTTGCTGCAGCCATTCATTCACTGAGTCCATCCATTGATATGATCATTCATTGACAGTTCTTTTTAAGCCTAAAGAAGTGCTGCTTTTGAATGCCTGAGCATATAAGTGGGCGGATGTAGGAGGAGCAGAGCGTAATTCGAGTGGATAAAAAAATTAAATGGTGTCTCCCACTCCAATATCGCTCTGGTACTGCTCAGCCACAAGCTCTGGGTATCACTGGCACTATTTTAATTTTCAAATAACAATTCGCTTGCAAAAAAACAAAAAAAACGACTTAGTATCTCATTTGAACTTTTTTTTACGAAGTGTTTTTTAAAATTAAGTTATTCAAATGAGATACTAAGTCGTTTGAACGAGTTTTCCAATACTGTTTTTTTCCCCACAGTCACAAAAGTGTAAATGTAGGCCTACATGTGTTTGCTGAGGAATGAGTCCACAGTCACAAAGAGTGTATGTAAGCCGGCACATTTTTATTAAAAGTTAAACATTTCACCGTGAAACATATTTTATGCAACACAGGAAAATGATCTAAGACTTTGGTCTTGTTTATTCAGCAACTTCTTTGCCCTGTAAGGAAGACAGAAATAAAATAATGGGTGAGTATTAATAATGAACATGTAAAATATATTAATAGTTAGAGATAATGTAATGGATGAAGCATTAATGGCTCAATGATGAACTTTGATTTTCAATGTTGAAGTATCATCTCAGTTTGAATTCATCTATTTTGACCCTACCTGAAATGTGATTCTTAGAGATCTTAAATACATTTTAGTGAGTGTAAAAGTTTGCTATTGACCTCTGTGAGGACCAACTAATAAGTGGTGTTGATGTGGCCATATTTGAACATGAGTCAGGTTTAGGTTTAGTAGCAGCTCTGTACCTTTCCAGTGTCGCGGGTCTTGGCTCTGAGCTTGTTGACTTGAGACTCAGCGATGTCAGCACGCTCCTCAGCCTCCTCCAGCTCATGCTGAACCTTCCTGAACTTAGACATGTGGCCGTTGGCTTGTTCCTCCTGGGTGCGGAAAAGAGAGGGAGAGCATAAAATCAGCGTTCAAAGTTTGAAGCTTCAGGTAGCAAATTAATGTTATTTTTTCTTAAGGTATATTAAAGTACTTTTTTATTGACAGATTTAGGATAACAATGTATATAGGGAGATAGATGATCCAGCAGAGAGAATGAGTGGTGAACTGGGGGATCAAACCTTTGCCTCCAGGGGGGTTCAGTGTCTAAAACAAGTATTCACACCCCCTTGGATAACATCACATTTTATAATGTTACAAATTCAGATTAAAATGGATTTAAATTAGTTTTTTAGTCAATGATCTACAAAGCATACTCTGTAATATCAAAGTAGAAGAACAATTTTTAAAAAACCTTTAGCTGTGTCTTTATGGGTAAATCTCTGGATTGTGCAATGCTTTCATAATTCTTCAAGATCTGTCCATTTGGACGTTGATCATTGCTAGACAGACACTTTTAAGTCTCGCCATCATTTTTCAAGAAGATATAAGTCAAAATCCTTATTATTAGCTACACACAGTTAATACTGAGACACAGATAGCCTAGCGGTTAAGAGCGTAGGGCCAGTAATCGAAAGATTGCTGGTTTGAAACCCCCCAGACAACTAGGTGTAAGTCTGTCGGTGTTCCCTTGAGCAAGGCACGTAACCCTAATTTCTCTGGATGAGTGTGTCTGTTTAAAGAATGTGTTTGGAGAGAGTATTTGTCTGTAAGCTATTTTATCTTCATTTATAGGCTGTTAAAAATGTTTTTTAGTTGAGTGTATCTACTGACGGCCTGTACAGGTCCGGAACGATGGACTTGTTGTTGATTTTGCAGCCCATTTCAGTGATTGATGTGGCTGAAAGCAGACTGAATTCAAAGGTGGAGATTCCCCCCCCCCTCCTCCTGGTCCACCAACACCGAAAGAAGTGGATGGAGAGTGGGATGGAAATCCTCCCATTCACAGGGTGAATTTGGGCCATGAACAACTTTAGCCACACCTGATATCACCGTTCCTCCTTTCCTTTAGTTTCCTTACTAGACCACTCCGGAACATTCCCTGTTTTCTTGGTAAGAAACTCAAGTGTAGATGTGTCCTTGTGTTTTAGGTTATTGTCGAGCTGAAATATTAATTTGTCTTCCAGTGTCTGGTGAAAAGCAGACTAAATCTGTTTTTTTTTCTCTAGGATTTTGCCTGTTCTTATCTAAATTCCATTTTTTTCATAATAACTAAATATAAATAATAAATAAACTCCCAGTACGATGAACAGAATTCCCGTAAAAAATGTTAATTCCTTTGCCATTTTTTTTTAACCTATCTACCAATCAGTGCTCTTCTTTGCGAGGCATTGGTTAAAGCCTAAACTAAACTGTATGGATATTAAGGGTTGTAATGTCTACAAGGGGAGAAAATTGTTTACCAATGTACGCTGACAAAGTATGTGACTCACCGCTTCCTCAGCCTGCCTCTTGTAGGCCTTGACTTTCATCTGCAGCTTATCTACCAGGTCCTGAAGTCTGGCAACGTTCTTCTTATCCTCCTCAGTCTGTGGGACAAGATCAAATAATCAATGCCCATAGTTTTATACACAAACCTGTCTGTGTTAGTGTCAAGTTTGGGAAGAAGGCACTTTCTGTTACCTGGTAGGTGAGCTCCTTGACTTTACGCTCATACTTGCGGCCTCCCTTGACCGCATCTACACTTCTTCTCTGCTCAGCCTCCACATCCGTCTCCAGCTCACGAACCTTTATGGACGAAAGGCATTTGTTTAAGGTGGTGAAATCAGATGGAACAAATCTTAGTACAACAGAGGTATATTCTTCTACCCAGTCAAGGAGGCACAATTGCTGTCTGTTCCTATGTACTTTCACAATTTTAATTTAAGGGATCTGTAATGATACAATTTCATTATCTATGTGGGTTATTGAGAGAAGGTCATTACACAATGTTCCTGTGTATTTGTATGATTAAATACATTTTCAGCAATTAGTCATTCAATCCACCCATATCCACCCAACTGTTAACTCACCCTGGACTCCAGTTTCTGGAGCTGCTTCTTGCCTCCCTTCATGGCCAGATTCTCAGCCTCATCCAGACGGTGCTGCAGGTCCTTGACTGTGACCTCCAGGTTCTTCTTCATTCTCTCCAGGTGAGAACTGGTGTCCTGCTCCTTCTTCAGCTCCTCAGCCATCATGGCCGCCTGAAATCGTAGTTTGTTTAATATATGCACCAATTGGCACCAATCATAACATTCCTCTGAGTTCTTTTTTTCTGTTAAACCATCCCAGATGCCATTGGCCTTTGGATACAAATCAAGTTAAGGCAGTTAACCCACTGTTCCTAGGCCGTCTTTGAAAATAAGAATTTTTTCTTAACTGGCTTGCCTAGTTAAATAAAGGTAAAATACATTTTAAAAAGTGAATGCAATTGAACAGATCATAAGGACTCACGTCAGTGATGGCCTTCTTGGCCTTCTCCTCTGCATTCCTGGCCTCCTGGACGATGTCTTCCACCTCTCCCTGCACCTGCACCAGGTCAGACTCCAGCTTCTTCTTCGAGTTCAGAAGGCTGGTGTTCTGGAGGAGAAGTAAGAAACAACATGTGACTCTCAAGACAACTTCCAGGTCACAAGGCAGAAACGGTATGCTTGGTTGAGTTTCATTCGAAATGTCTTTTGACCCATACCTGGGAGTGCAGCAGTCCAACACGCTCGCTGGCGTCTACCAGCTCAGTCTCAGCCACTTTGCGTCCTCTCTCTGTCTGCTCCAGAGCAACTCTCAACTCCTCGATTTCAGCCACCATCAGACCGTTCCTGCGCTCCACCATGGCTGCCTGCTCCTTCATATCATCTGCGGCGCGAACAGCGTCATCAAGGTGCAATTGGGCATCCTGGGGTTCACAATGACATGGGTTCATTAGGACTTGTGGAAGTAGAGGTGATAGGGTCAGTGAAAGAAATGTTAATTGATAAGAATTCCCCCAATATCTCTACCTTTCTACACTTTATTAGTCAACTCAATTCAATTTCTCTGTTCTATTCATTCCTACAGATTCACAAACAAATCTCTCCATAACCTTCAGAATTGTTTGCCTGATATCCCAGTCCCTTTACCTTGAGCTGTCCCTGGACGTTCCTCAGCTGTTTCTGGGCCTCAGCGGCCTGCCTGTTGGAGTGGCTCAGCTGAACCTCCATCTCGTTCAGGTCTCCCTCCATCTTCTTCTTCACCCTCAGGGCATCATTCCTGCTCCTCACCTCAGAGTCCAGGGTGCTCTGCATGGAGTCAACCATCCTCTGGCTGTTCCTCTTGATCTGCTCCATCTCTTCGTCCTTCTCAGCCAGCTTCCTGTCCACCTCACCCTTGATCTGGTTCAGCTCCAGCTGCACACGCAGAATCTTGGATTCCTCGTGCTCCAGTGTTCCCTGGACAAAGAGAAGCAGTCATTTGGATGTGTATAACCCAAGGAATTAAATATATATGACTACAATAAACACCAATACAGGGAGTGTGGGACTGTAGCTGGCGTTGGCGAGTGTACCACTTTAGTTGTACTTATTTGTATATCATACTTTACATTTGTGTGACTGTCCTTGTCTATCAATGTTTTGTTATTTGTTGTCTTGTGTTTTTTGTGGACCCCAGGAAGAGTAGCTGATGCTTCTGCAAAAGCTCATGGGGATCCAAGTGATCAAATGAACACTGCTTTTCCCATCAAACAGCTGTAGTTTGTACCTCAGCCTCCTCCAGAGCGGTCTGGATTTCAGACTTCTCTGTCTCCACAGTCTTCTTGGCCTTCTCCAGCTCATGGATGCTCTTGCCAGTCTCTCCGATCTGCTCAGTTAGGTCACCGATCTCCTCTGCACACACCAAACACAGGAGCAGTTTAGACTTGGGAGATTTTCAGTGGGTATCGTCAAAGCAATGAAGTTGACATTGAATCACAATAATTACTGGGGCCGAGCTTCCTGTCATCCAGGACCTCTATACCAGCCGGTGTCAGGGAATGCCCTAAATATTGTCAAAGACTCCAGCCACCCAAATCATTGACTGTTCTCTCTGCTACCGCATGGCAAGCAGTACCTATGCATCAAGTCTGGAACAGACAGGACCCTAAACAGCTTCAACCCCAAGCCATAAGTCTGGGTAGCTATTGGTTACTATGTAACGATCAACACATCTACACATCGACTCTGTACTGGTGTCTTGTGTACATGGCCAAGTTATCGTTACTCATTGTGTATTTATTCCACATTTTATTTTCTCACTATTTCCTTTTTTTCTCGCTGCATTGTTGGGTAGGGACGTAAGCACCAGTTGTTTACGAAGCATGTGACGAATACAATTTGATTTGATTCATGAATTAATCAGCACTTCATAGGTTCTTGTAGATCTCAATGCCCCCACTCCTTTGGGTTGGTCAAAGGAATACCGATTATAAGTTGAAAAACATGTAAATGTTGATATTTACACAAGTCAAACATGAGTACAATAGAACTGCTGTCAAATGGCTCACGTTGCAGGTTCTTGTTCTCTCTCTTCAGAGTCTCCAGATGATCCAGAGCCTCCTCGTAGGAGTTCTTCATCTTGAAGAGTTCAGTGCTCATTGAGCGAACCTCCTTCTGAGCTCCTTCCAGCTCAGCCTGGCCCTCCTCATACTTCTGCTTCCACTCTGCCAGAACCTAAGGACATCAATGGGATTTTCATTAGGTCTTGATGAAGAGTTTTGAATCAGACATATGGTGGAGTTATGCTACATTTGATCATACAGCGACAGAAAATAGGTTGAGGATAATTAATTTTCACCTTGTCAAAGTTCCTCTGCTTCTTGTCTAGGTTGGCGGCCATGGCGTTTGCTCTCTCAACGTCAATCATGAGGTCCTCCACCTCTCCCTGCAGCCTCTGCTTGGTCTTCTCCAGGGAGGCACACTTGGAGTTGGTCGCCTCAATGGTCTCCTCAGCCTCCTGCAGACGCTGGGCCAGCTTCTTCCTGTTTGATGACAGAGGGTTTACAAACGTTACAATACATCTCAACGTGACATTTTTTTAGTGTTCCCTACCACTCACTATCCACACCCTATATTTGAGTTTTGCTGTTCCGTGCGACTCACTTTGACTCCTCCAGCTCTTCTGTGCGCTGGATGGCATCAGTTTCATACTTAGTCCTCCACTGAGCCACCTCACTGTTGGCCTTGGACATGCCGCGTTGCAGCTCTGCCTTGGCCTCCTGCTCCTCCTCAAACTGCTCTCTCAGAAGGTCACAGTCATGGCGGGCAGACTGGACACCGTGGGCCAGTGCGTTTTTAGCCTTTGCGAGACAAAGAGTGAAATATATAGACTAAGAGAGATAGTAAAACATATGACAGTAGAAGTCTCTGAGGGTGGCCTGGTTACCGTCTATTCAGGTGTGGGCAATCATTTTGTCTCGAGGGCCACATTGGGATTTCAAAATTGCTTTACCTTGACCTCCTCTTCAATCTGCCTCTTCAGCTCCTCTACCTGCTGGGTGAAGGCCTGTTTGCCTCTGGTCAGCTGAGACACCAGGGATTCCCTCTCCTCCAGCTGGCGGCCAAACTCACCTGCATGGACAGAGGGACATCTTGCTAATTGGGTCTGTTCTCTCAGATTGAACATGTATTTCAAGGTAATGTAGGGCAATGTTTGGTGTTAAATAGTCGTGGTTGGGGAGGCTACTTTCTAAATGTAATCCATTACAGTTACTAGTTAGAAAACTAAAAGAAGTCAATGTATTTTTTGACATCATTTCTGAATATAAAAGTAATCAAATTTGTGATCATCTAGTTTTTCAAAAGTATTAGTAATCTGAAAAAAATATTTTTTCTGATAATGTAACAAATGGCTCTAAAGGGCAACCATTACAGTTTAAGTCATAACAGTAGAAACTATGTGGACTGGAATACGTTTATACAGCCCGCAATAATTGGTTTGTTGATCATTGTTGATGAGGGTACCATTTTCTGTCAGAAGTCTGGCCCTCTGTCCACTGATGTCGTTGATCTGGCGAACATTCTCATCATTCTTAGTCTTGATCTCGCTCAGCTGGTCCTCAAGAGTACGGCACATCTTCTCCAGATTGCCCTGTTAGTGAAACATGTTCCATCATTACTTTATATATGAGACTCCTGTCAACTTCAGTTCACTTGAATGGTAATGTATTTGACCCTCCTCAACACTGCTTGATCAAAACATCACTACTCACCTTAGCCTTGGCGACGGCCTCCATGTTGCTGGAGAGGTCATCAATCTCCATCTTGTACTCGCTCTTCTCCTTCTCCAGCTTCTGCTTGACGCGCTGCAGGTTGTCGATCTGCTCCCCGAGCTCAGCCACACTGTCGGCCTGCTTCTTGCGCAGAGCGGCGGCTGTGGACTCATGCTGCAGGGTGGACTCTTCAAGATCACGACGCAGCTTCTGAAACTCAGCCTCACGCTTCTTGTTCATCTCAATCTGAGCAGCAGTGGCGCCTCCGGCCTCCTCCAGCCTCTCGCTGATCTCCTCAAGTTCCCTGGAGAGATCGGCTCTCTGCTTCTCAACCTTAGCTCTGGCAGCACGCTCAGCTTCAATTTCCTCCTCCAGCTCCTCAATACGGGCCTAGAACAGGGGGCAGTAGCACGGTTGATGATACAATACTTAAAACAATAATAGTATATATATTTTTAAATGTGTTCATACAAAACCAGTTACACTAATATATTCAGTAGATAGCATCCCATGCGGGATCCAAAACCACAACGGTAAGAAAACACATCTTCCAAAAAATGTGTGCTACCAGAATATTTTTTAGGAGATGTTTCAGGTGTGTGCTTTACTGTACTAGAGCTTAGGTCCTGTACTGTACCTGGAGTTCCTTGATCTTCTTCTGCAGCTGAGCTCCCAGAGACTGTTCATCCTCTATTTTACTGAGGAGCTGGGATGTCTCAAACTCCTTCCTAAGAAACACAAACACGTCGATTGCAAAGTTGGTTTCGATTCAATAGAGTGATGTTAGAGTTTCATACATATCGCATGTAAATGCTAATTCATAATTCATTATTACAAGAATTAGACAAGAACAACCATTATTGTCAATACGGCAGGTATTGTTTGCTTACTTCTTGATTTTCTCATCAGACTGCTGCTTGTCATTCTCCAGGTCCATTATGGACTCCTGGGCCAGTTTCAGATCTCCCTCCAGCTTTCTCTTTGCTCTCTCAAGGTCCATACGGAGCTTCTTCTCTTGCTCCAGAGAACCCTCAAGCTACAAGAGAAAAACACACATGTATTATTCATATCTAAACAACTGAAGATAATAACATCTTAAATACTATCGTGGCCAAAATGTCAAACTCCACTCACGTCGTCCACTTGCTGTTCCAGCTTGGTCTTGGCCTTGGTCAGAGTGTTGACTTTGTCCTCCTCTGCCTGCAGGTCGTCCAGTGTCTGCTGGTGGGCCTCTTGGAGGGCTTTCTTCTCCTTGGTCAGCTTGACAACACTCTCATCCATAGATGCCATCTCCTCTGTCAGGTTTTTAACCTGAAAACGGCCACCACATAATTATCCTTTTGTCACATCACCATAAAGGGGAGATTTAGTTTCATATGTATTGCATTCATTTAATTCAGATTAGAAATGTGCCAACAGGTACTGTTCTATAGATTCAACACTAGGTGGCAGTGTACTCCATGCCAGTGTACTGAATGGAGGTTATATAACATACAATAAATGTGGGGAGTACCACTATTCTACTATTTCGTTACAATACATCAGGATTTCCATTTCTGTTGAGCAATGTTTTGAGTTGATTATGGTATGAGTTATTGGTTGGTTAAACTGTCTTTGGTAAGAAACAAGACCTTGTTTTCAGTGGCATGCTTCTCCTTCTCCACTTTGGCCAGGGTGAGCTCCAGGTCATCAATGTCCTTCTTCAGCTCCGAGCACTCATCCTCCAGCTTCCTCTTCTTGGCAGTCAACTCAGCATTCATCTCCTCCTCATCCTCCAGCCTCTCTGTCGTTTCTTTGAGTTTGGCCTCCAGCTGGATCTTGCTCTTGATGAGTCCCTCACACCTTTCCTCAGCATCGTTCAGATTCTCTGATTCCTGATTTCAGAACAGGAGAAAAATCAGCCTCCTCACTTTGTTTATCAAACTATGGAATTTATTTAGTCATAGAGTTCAGAGCAAATCAATATTCATAAAATGTATGTTTAACATGTATTCATGTGTATGGAAATAGGACCTTATGAGGATAATTTCTCACTCACAGATGCAACTTGGAGTGCCAGGTCGTTCTTCTCTTGCAGAATGGACACCATCTTCTCCTCCAACTCCTTCTTCTTGGCCAGAGCCTTGGCCAGGTCTGTTTTCATCTTGTCAAAGTTCTCCTTCATGTTGGCCAGCTCCTTCTCCGTCTCAGCGCTCTTCAGCAGAGGCTTGATCTTGAAGTACACCTTCATCCATGGCCAGGTTTTCACATTCATGAATGAACGGATGTTGTACTGGACGGTGAAGATGGCATCTCTGGTCGACAGAGAGGATAGAGTGACATGGTGAGTGACATGCTTAAAGCTACATTCTGGGATTTGAAGAACAACATCCCCCCCAACACTTTGAGTATACAGCTGAGGAACGGAGCTAAGGAAATGGAACAACTCTTACATTCATAGACTGAGTTCTAGATGCAAGGACTGACAGGTCATGCTTAAATCAGGAGTCATTTTATGTTATTTAATGATGAATGGGTAAATATCACCAATATAAATGACAACTGAACAGCTTTGCCAAATCCCAAACTGCAGCACTAATAGAACAATATAAGACCTACTTTCTCATTCTGATCAACTCACAGCATATACAGTATGTGATGCATTACATTCAGGTGGTTCACAGAAAGTTTAGCCAAAATGTCTATGCTTCCTCACCTCCTCTCCATCATCTTGGTGAACTCTTTTCTCATGAGGAATCCACGGCTGAGAGCCTGGACCATGCCGACCAGAACGGCCAGCTTCTCATCTCTCATCTCCTCCAAGACACCCAGCAGACCGGCTTTGAAGAACACCTGAGACACAGGTCAACATGGCCATTGGAACCAGAGTCAGATGGTGACAGATAGAAAGAGTTGGATCAGAACAGGGGAACAACATCACTAGATTCGAACAATAAAAAGATTGCAATTCTTACAAACAAACAACATTTGGTTGGAAGTTGTTGAACAATATTTGACTGAGTTCTTGGTGTGTCCAAACTTGCAAAAATCACTGAAGCTGAGACATTTATATCAATTTAAACATCTGCAGCTAACTTAGCTGCAGCTGTAGCCTTCCCATCTGTAAATAGTCCATGAACTGGCCCCATATTGTATTTATTGACACTGGCATTCAGTACTTTGTACCTGAATCACCATCTGCTCATCATCACTTGTTAATCTCAAATTGTTAATAGGCCTGGTTATATTCACATTTGCACACACTGTATAAGACTTTCTGTTCTTTCTATTGTGTTATTGATTTTACGTGTTTATTATGTGAAACTGTGTGTTGTGTTTGTGTCACACTGCTTTGTGTTTGTGGTCGCAGTTGTAAATGAGAACTTGTTTCAACTGCTTTGGTTAAATAAAGGTGAAATAAAAAATACATTTAAAAATAATAATAAATATTTGACTGACCTGTGGTGTGTCCAAACTTGTTTGTGTATGTGATTTATATCAATGGACCCAAGCAGCTTCTCAGAAGCCTTCTGTTGTCCATGAACTGGCCCTCTGGGATGACACTGGCATTCAGTACTTTGTACCTGAATGAGACATTTTTAACATATGCCAAGTTGTAATAGGTTGGTTATGTTACATAAAAGCTAAGCCTAAACCCGTGGAGCAGGTGTGTGTGTGTGTGTGTGTGTGTGTGTGTGTGTGTGTGTGTGTGTGTGTGTGTGTGTGTACCTCTGCTTGAAGTCAGCATAGATGATTCTGCTGGGGAAGCCCTTCCTGCAGATCCTGATACCCTCCAGAACACCATTACACCTGAGCTGGTGGATGACCAGGAAGTTCTCCATCAGACCTGGAAAAACAAACCATGTCTCTTTAATACGTATTAACAGATTAAAGGATTGAACTTGTTAAGGTTACTGATACTGTATTGATAAAATGTAATATTCAACTCAATATTTCTTGTACCTGGAGTCTTTGACTCGTTGGGGATCAGGCAGCGCACAAAGTGAGGATGAGTGCTCCTCAAGTTGGTCATCAGCTTTTGTAAGTTCTCCTGGAAGAGGGTTACAAACCATTTTCTCAGAAATAATGTATGGTAATCAATGCTCCTTTTGGAGGACTGAAAATACACATTTCAAAAGCTCACCCTGAACTGGGAGGACACAGTCTGCATGGAACCACCCTTCTTCTTGCCTCCTTTCTTGGTCGTATCTGTTCAAATGTGAATAAGTAAAAGATAATTAGAAATTAGAGAATCAAATGCTGCCAACGGGATTGTGCAAAATAACACATGTTGAATGAGTAAATTAACCCAGTAAATAACCCTGATAAATTGTGATTCAGTCAAAGAATTTAAAGCATTGGTCACCAACATGTCGATCAGGATTTTAAACCGTTTCATGTCTGAAGGTAGAGAGCAAAACAACTGCACGTATAGGCCTACTGCTGGCCAATCAGATAGCTCAGAGCACTGTGCCTGTACAGTTTCCTCGAGCCATAGACTGTAAAAACAAGAATCGGACCCACAACAAAGTTACTACTTTGAGACGTAAAAACGATATAAACTATGACCAGAGAGAGACTCTACAAATACAGCAGAGCGGTGCTGTTTTAATGAGTTAGTTCATGTTTAAGTTGTTATTCAACACTTTGTTCAACACTTTTAAGAGACATACAATGCGTGTTCTCCCTACTTCTACTCATGCTACAACCAGCACTGCAGCTGTAATGAATGAGGACAACCTGCACTGCAGCTGTAATGAATGACTACAACCAGCACTGCAGCTGTAATGAATGACTACAACCAGAAACTATTCTCAGCAGTAGATCTTAGCTTGCATTTTGACTCACAATGTGATCTTGACTCTGAAAAGGTTGGTGGCCAGTGCTTTAAAACCAATGTGGGTCTGAGTTGAATAACAACCTTGTACTTATTAATCACTGCAGCTGTTTGACTTGATGTAATGAATGAGGACTGGTCTTACCCCAGCAGGTGGGACTACAACCATCACTGCAGCTGGGATACAACCATCACTGCAGCAGCCAACAGTTTGACTGAGGACTTCCAACCAGTACATCTGAATAACTGAGTCGTTCAGGGGGTCCTTGTTCTTCTCCAGCCAGCCAGTGATGTTGAAGTCCACAGTTCCGCAGCTGTAGTGCACCAGGGAGAAGTGGGCCTCTGCAGCTTGCCTGAGGCTTGGGCTTCTCATATGCCTTGGTTTTGCCAAGATGTTGGTCGTTCAGCTTGTTGTTGAAGGTAGTGTCTGAAGCCTTGGGAAACATGCACTCCTCTTCAAGGATGGAGAAGATGCCCAATGGCTTTACAAAAAGAGATGTATATCATATTAGTGATATTTTAAATCAAATCAAAGTTTATTTGTCACGTGCACCGAATACAACAGGTGTAGTAGACCCTACAGTGAAATGCTTACTTACAGACTCTAACCAATAGTGCAAAAAAGGTAGTTGGTGAACAATAGGTAGGTAAAGAAATAAAAACAACAGTAAAAAGACAATGAAAAACCGTAGCGAGGCTATAAAAGTAACAAGGCTTTATACAGACACTGGTTAGTCAGGCTGATTGAGGTAGTATGTACATGTAGATATGGTTAAAGTGACTATGCATATATGATGAACAGAGAGTAGCAGCAGCATAAAGAGGGGTTGGCGGGTGGTGGGTGGTGGGTGGTGGGTGGTGGGTGGTGGGTGGTGGGACACCATGCAGATAGCCAATGTGCCGGAGCTCTGGTTGGTCGGGCCAATTGAGGTAGTATGTACATGAATGTATAGTTAAAGTGACTGTGTGATGTAAAAACATCTACATTTCAGATCACATTTATTCCTTTAGCAAGTATAATTTTATAGGATTATATTCATTTAGGGGGCCATAATAGGAAACATACTGAGTTCTCAACAGTCAGATATGTGGTACCATTGTGATAATATCTCTCAATGCGCTCCCTGTGAGCTTTAATGTTGCATCCCATTATAAACCTTACAGACAATTTACCTTCTCAATAAGCTCAATGCAGGCAGCCAAGTCCATGCCGAAGTCAATGAAGGCCCAGACGATTCCCTCCTTCTTGTACTCCTCTTGTTCCAGGACGAACATGGTGTGGTTGAAAAACTGTTGCAGTTTCTCATTGGTGAAGTTGATGCACAGCTGCTCCATGCTGTTGTACTGTTGATGGAATTTCAGAAGGGATCATTTCATGATACAAGGCTGTAACCCTTCTCAATCACAACTAATTGTCTTGTTCTGGTCTCATACTCACATCAAAGATCTCAAATCCGGCAATATCGAGCACACCGATATAGAACTGCCTTGGATTCTTGGTGTCCAACATCTCGTTGATACGGATGACCATCCACAAGAACATCCTCTCATAGATGGACTTGGCCAGAGCCATGACTGCATTATAAACCTGCAATGATAATGCCTCAAATGAATACATGAGATAGTGATCATGTCCAGTGATAAGGTTGGGAAAAACAAGCTAAGTATTTATAAAAAGCAATGCAATTGTCCCCAAAATAATTCATGTGGTCAGAAAATATTTGATGCTGTGTGTTTAACCGCCTTACCTGAGGCACAGTCTGTCCCTTGGTCACGTACTCGTTGCCGACCTTCACTCTGGGGTAGCACAGACATTTCAGCAACTCAGCTGAGTTCAGGCCCAGCAGGTAGCCGATTTTATCAGCCACTGGAGAGAGAACCAACAACAACAGATCACTTGATTCTGACCTCTTTTATCGGTTCAGTTTTCATTTTCACCCACATCCATTATTCAAATCATTTCTGGAGGTTGTAATTTGATCTCCAAAATGTATATCCTGCCTGACGTTCATGTGGCACCGTCTGTCTTGGTCATTTCCCTGTAAAAGGACCATTGAGCACCAACATGGGAAGTTCATAGGCGCATGTCAAATTGGGTGTCAAATGAAAGCTAAGAGTCTATATTTTCTAGAAATTAAGGAATATATATATATATATATATATATATGTTTTACCATTTGCCATCTTGAAAATGAGGAATAAACAAATGCTTTGATTTCTGGTCAAACAGATGAACATGAGTTTTATAAAACAGCAGAAAAAGTCTTAAACGGTATTAGAACTACAACTAATATCAACACTTATATTTTGTTTTGGAGAAATGTTTCTGCCTTCTGTAAGTTTAAAAAACATTGCCTTGTGCATTTAAATTCTGTTACCTCATGAGGCGGGAGAACAATGACACTTTACAGAAATAACAAGTAAAGGTAGATTAGTTAGCTAGTAAAGGTGAATTAGTTAGTTAGTGTTTTTACTCATATCAATTTTGTTTATGAATAATTCAACGGTAACAGAATTTCCGGAACAAAATTGAATTGGCTACAATGGGAAATCATAGTAGTCACAAACCACAGTTGGGTTCACAAGTTTATACAGTACAGAATGTGTATATTTCAGTACAGTAGTGTATAGTGCAGTACAGTATAGTACAGTAGTGTATAGTTAGACTACTGCAATGCTCTACTTTTCAGCTACACGGATAAAACACTAAATGCGGATGCTAGAATCCTGACTAGAACCAAAACATTTGATCATATTACTCCAGCGCTAGCCTCGCTACACTGGCTTCCTGTTAAGGCAAGGGCTGATTTCAAGGTTTTACTGCTAACCTACAAAGCATTACATAGGCTTGCTTCTACCTATCTCTCTGATTTGGTCCTGCTGTACATACCTACACGTACGTTACGGTCACAAGACGCAGGCCTCCTAATTGTTCCTAGAATTTTTAAGCAAACAGCTGGAGGCAGGGCTTTCTCCTATAGAGCTCCATTTTTATGGAAGGGTCTGCCTACCCATGTAAGAGACGCAGACTCGGTCTCAACCTTTAAGTCTTTAATGAAGACTCATCTCTTCAGTAGGTCATATGATTGAGTGTAGTCTGGCACAGGAGTGGGAAGGTGAATGGAGAGGCTCTGGAACAACGAACCGCCCTTGCTGTCTCTGCCTGACCGGTTCCCCTCTTTCCACTGGGATTCTCTGCCTCTAACCCTATTACAGGGGCTGAGTCACTGGCTTACTGGTGCTCTTCCATGCCATCCCTAGGAGGGGTGCGTCACTTGAGTGGGTTGAGTCACTGACGTGATGTTCCTGTCTGGGTTGGCGCCCCCCCCTTGGGCTGTGCCGTGGCGATCTTTGTGGGCTGTACTCAGCCTTGTCTCAAGATGGTAAGTTGGTGGTTGAAGAAATCCCTCTAGTGGTGTTGGGGCTGTGCTTTGGCAAAGTGGGTGGGGTTATATCCTGCCTGTTTGGCCCTGTCCAGGGGTATCATCGGATGGGGCTACAGTGTCTCCTGACCCCTCCTGTCTCAGCCTCCAGTATTTATGCTGCAGTAGTTTATGTGTCTGGGCGCTAGGGTCAGCCTGTTGTATATGGAGTACTTCTCCTGTCTTATCCAGTGTCCTGTGTGAATTTAAGTATGCTCTCTCTAATTCTCTCATTCTTTATTTCTTTCTTTCTCTCTCTCGGAGGACCTGAGCCCTAGGACCATGCCTCAGGACTACCTGGCATGATGACTCATTGCTGTCCCCAGTCCACCTGGCCGTGCTGCTGCTCCAGTTTCAACTGTTCTGACTGCGGCTATGGAACCCTGACCTGTTCACCGGACGTGCTACATGTCCCAGACCTGCTGTTTTCAACAACTCTCTAGAGACAGCAGGAGCGGTAGAGAAAGGTTAATGATTGGCTATGAAAAGCCAACTGACATTTACTGCTGAGATGCTGACTTGCTGCACCCTCAACAACTACTGTGATTATTATTTGACCACGCTGGTCATTTATGAACATTTGAACATTTTGGCCATGTTCTGTTATAATCTCCATCCGTCACAGCCAGAAGAGGACTGGCCACCCCTCACATCCTGGTTCCTCTATAGGTTTCTTCCTAGGTTTTGGCCTTTCTAGGGAGTTTTTCCTAGCCACCGTGCTTCTACACCTGCATTGCTTGCTGTTTGGGTTTTTTAAAGTTCAGTAGTTTATAGTTCAGTACAGTAGTGTATAGTTCAGTAGTGTATAGTTCAGTAGTGTATAGTTCAAAGTGTTATTTTCAAGTGTATAGTTCAGAACAGTAGTGTTAGTTCAGTAGTGTATGTTCAGTACAGTAGTGACATAGTTGTACCTTGTCAGCTCAGGGTGTATAGTCAGTTCAGTAGTGTATAGTTCAGTCAGTAGTGTAACCACTAGGCTACCCTAGTTCAGTACAGTAGTGTATAGTACCTGAATTGCTTGCTGGTTGGGTTTTTTTAAAGTTCAGTAGTTTATAGTTCAGTACAGTAGTGTATAGTTCAGTAGTTTATAGTTCAGTACAGTAGTGTATAGTTCAGCAGTGTATAGTTCAGTACAGTAGTGTATAGTTCAGTACAGTAGTGTATAGTTCAGTACAGTAGTGTATAGTACAGTTCAGTACAGTAGTGTATAGTACAGTTCAGTTCAGTAGTGTATAGTTCAGTAGTGTATAGTTCAGTACAGTAGTGTATAGTTCAGTACAGTAGTGTATAGTTCAGTACAGTAGTGTAGTGTATAGTACAGTAGTGTATAGTACAGTAGTGTATAGTTCAGTACAGTAGTGTATAGTATAGTACAGTAGTGTATAGTACAGTAGTGTACAGTTCAGTACAGTAGTGTATAGTACAGTACAGTAGTGTGTACTACAGTAGTGTAGTGTACAGTACAGTACAGTAGTGTATAGTTCAGTACAGTAGTGTATAGTTCAGTACAGTATTGTATAGTATAGTACAGTAGTGTATATTACAGTTCAGTATAGTAGTGTATAGTTCAGTACAGTAGTGTATAGTTCAGTACAGTAGTGTATAGTACAGTAGTCTATAGTATAGTACAGTAGTGTAGTGTATAGTTCAGTACAGTAGTGTATAGTACAGTAGTGTATAGTTCAGTTCAGTAGTGTATAGTACCGTAGTGTAGTGTATAGTACAGTACAGTAGTGTATAGTACAGTAGTGTAGTGTATAGTACAGTACAGTAGTGTATAGTTCAGTACAGTAGTGTATAGTACAGTAGTGTAGTGTATAGTTCAGTTGAGTAGTGTATAGTACAGTAGTGTAGTGTATAGTACAGTACAGTAGTGTATAGTTCAGTACAGTAGTGTATAGTACAGTAGTGTATAGTTCAGTACAGTAGTGTATAGTTCAGTACAGTAGTGTATAGTACAGTAGTGTATAGTATAGTACAGTAGTGTAGTGTATAGTTCAGTACAGTAGTGTATAGCACAGTAGTGTATAGTTCAGTTCAGTAGTGTATAGTATAATACAGTAGTGTAGTTTATAGTTCAGTACAGTAGTGTATAGTACAGTAGTGTAGTGTATAGTACAGTACAGTAGTGTATAGTTCAGTACAGTAGTGTATAGTTCAGTACAGTAGTGTATAGTTCAGTACAGTAGTGTAAAGTTCAGTAGTGTATAGTTCAGTACAGTAGTGTATAGTATAGTACAGTAGTGTATAGTACAGTAGTGTATAGTACAGTAGTGTATAGTACAGTAGTGTATAGTTCAGTACAGTAGTGTATAGTATAGTACAGTAGTGTATAGTACAGTAGTGTATAGTACAGTACAGTAGTGTATAGTACAGTTCAGTACAGTAGTATATAGTTCAGTACAGTAGTGTATAGTTCAGTACAGTAGTGTATAGTATAGCACAGTAGTGTATAGTACAGTAGTGTATAGTACAGTAGTGTATAGGTCAGTACAGTAGTGTATAGTACAGTTCAGTACAGTAGTGTATAGTACAGTACAGTAGTGTATAGTACAGTTCAGTACAGTAGTGTATAGTTCAGTACAGTAGTGTATAGTACAGTACAGTAGTGTATAGTTCAGTACAGTAGTGTAGTGTATAGTTCAGTACAGTAGTGTAGTGTATAGTTCAGTACAGTAGTGTATAGTACAGTAGTGTACAGTTCAGTACAGTAGTGTATAGTACAGTACAGTACAGTTTACAGTAGAGTTCAGTACAAAGTTCAGACAAGTAGTATATAATATACAGTATTGTAGTGAACTCTACTACAGTACAGATTGTGCTATAGTTCTGTACACTGAGTAATGTGTATGTCCAAAGTCTATATTTGCCCCTAACCCTCCCACATCTCCCCTATTTGGAGTAAACTAATGGACAACAACACTTAGGCTTCTTCTTCTAGTTTATTCTATATACATTTTATGGATATTTTACAACAGTTGTCTTTTGTTTGTTTTTAGTCAAATCCTTTATCCACCGTCAACCTCTCCCATCAATCTCCAGTTTCTATTTGCCATTTTTCATTGTGCTGTGATGCTTCACAAAAGTACTGAACCTTTCTATTCTCACAGTTTCGTGGTATTATAAATTAAAGATAAACATTTTTGCTATGGGTATTATATTATTGATTTACTATGACTTTTCAAATCAACCAGTTGTGCTATTTGCAGACATTGTTGAATCTGAATTCAGAGCAGATATTTAAGAGTGTTTTTGGAAAAAGTGGGCACAGAAAAACTGAGGGAGATTTTACCAAAATTCTTGTTACCAAACTTTGCACATCTGCACAGTAAATGTTTTTTTGTAATATGTTCTAGTGTAAAATGTTAAAAGTGTTCATTGTACATAGAGTTAAACTGTTAAAATATATGATTTTTGTTAGTCATACATTTTAAATGAAAATCACAACACAAAACAAGGGACTAATGTCTTCGAGTGGGACTCACCCTCGGTTCCATCTGACTCGGCCTGCTCCTCACGCTGCTTCTGCTTGAATTTCAAGTTGCCATGGTGCATTACAGCTCCTGTCAGCTTGTAGATGGCCATTTTCTCATCGTTAGAGAAGCCCAGGATTGTAATTGCATCCTGGTATTAAACAGGAAGTACAACAGTGAAGAACTGAATGGTAGTTTACTCAGTTACTCAACTACTGTTCTGTATTCAGTTCAGAACAAATGGGATGGTTAGAATTAACTGGCTTCTCAGTTCCACATGATTACTTTTGGCCAACACACTAGTATATGACAGCACAATATGAGTTTTCCACAGGTCCACAGGGGACTTTGTGGCAGTCTCTGATGTCTTACATGTGTATGCCTCAAGGTGAAGTGTGAAGGCATGAAGAATGGCCTTGAAGCACACGACTAACTAACACAAGGTGGCCAGCTGCCATCAAGTTGGATTTGAGCAATGCATTCAGTGTGTATTGTGGTCCTACCCATTCCATATCTAGAGTTTGGTTCACACGTTGTATCACTCACATCGGTGGCATCCAGCTCGACCTTGTCGTCAATGCTGGCCACACTGATCTGACCCTGGCTGATCATGGGGAAGTCGTAAGGGTTGGTGGTGATGAGAGTCATTTCTGTGGACAAAGGAGAATGGCTTGTCAGTTAAATCACTGCGTATTCTGCTGTCCTACCTTTACAGTATCTCTCCCTCCTTTACTCAGTAGATGGACTCAAGGATACATGCAGTATATAATGCATAGCATCAAAAGAGGGGGACTGAGGCTCCTGGACTAGTGCATCACAGTGCATTACTTGGTCTTTCCCATGAAAGACCTTGAAAGACCTGACCCATGTTTAGATGCCTTGTTACCTTGGAATTAGTCATTACAATAATATTAACAGTGTGGACTAGGAAACATTTCAATAAGTTCCACAGATGGCGTTGTAAATCATTTCACCTTAACCTGTACTTTGCCTTACCAACTAGCTCTGGTTTGTGGTTGGTCATCATCTGGTAGAAGATATGGTAGCCTCTCTCAGCGGGCAGCTGGAAGGCCACTCTGGACTTCTCTAGAAGGTCTGAGAGAGAGAGAGAGAGAGAGAGAGAGAGAGAGAGAGAGAGAGAGAGAGAGAGAGAGAGAGAGAACATAAGATAACATTACATTTGATGATTCAATCTCCATCAAATATTCTGTGTGATTTATTGAAAGCATTGAGAAACAAGGAAAACCAACTCACAGGTCTCAATGTCAGCTTTAGCCAGTTTTCCTCCTTGGAAGTGAATCCTGATGAATTTACCCTGTTGTAGAGCATGGTGGTTAGAAATAGGTCAACTAAATAAATCTTACATTTTACTTTGATAGACCCCTGAAAAGATACAAATTGTTTGACATCTATTGACAAAACTATAGAGCACCACAGAATCAGTCGTAATACCCATAAAACCTAGCGGTCAAACAGGGAAATGGTTCCAAATGTTTTACACCATTCATTTTCCCAATAGTGGATTTTTAAAAACACTTAAATTAAGCGCTGTGTTTTGTGTAGGCTTACTCTAGCGTGTAGTTTTGATAACCATATAAATCTATCTAAGACACCGTGACTTTTAGCGAAATATTTTTGCCTGTATTTAGCCACAACAAAATAAATGCTATTTCCCTGCTAATGTGGCTAACATAAAGAACTACAAATGCCATAATGATCTGGACGAGAGTGCCTAAATTATGCAAAGGTTAGAATCTCTGGATTAACTATCTAATGTTACCTAAATTTAGTAAATGATTAAATTGGCTACATGTATTTTAATGGTACATTCTGTCTTTATTTAAATGGTACATTCTGTCAATAGCTGTTAGCAAAGGTGTCAGCTAGAGATGACCTGCAGGAGCTTGCATGTCTAATAGCATGATGCTAATTAGCATTTTGAAATCTGAGAGTAAATAAGAGATGAAAATATTGATAAAAGTCACCTTTTCTGATTTACATGGTGATCAAAATGTCACTCCAGGGTAAGCCTACACAGAACACAGCCCTTATTGTAAGTGTTTATAAAATCCCCTATGGGAGAAATAAAAGGTGGAAAAACAATTGGAAGCTTTTCCCTGTTTTTACCGCAAGGTTTTATGGGTATTATGACACCTATAGGGAACTACTAAAATATTTTTTCCAATTGAAGGTCACTTCCACAGTATGCCCTTCATACTTACAAAGCGAGACGAGTTGTCGTTCCTCACTGTCTTGGCATTACCATAAGACTCCAGCAGAGGGTTAGCTGCAATGATCTGATCCTCAAGAGACCCCTGATTGAGACAAACACAAGTTTCTCAGGAACTAGAAAACACTTTAATTAAAACACTATTCACCGCTTGAAAAACAGATTACACAGAACACCAAACTAAAATGTGTTACCTTCATTTTGCTGGGGTCTACTTCCTTCTTGACACCAGAAACTGCAATGGTGGCGAAGTACTGGATGACACGCTTGGTGTTGACAGTCTTTCCTGCACCGGATTCTCCGCTGGTTAATATGACAGAGAAAGATTGGTTTAGTCACATGTTTGAATGTCAGATTGCATGTCACTAAGAAATAGCTTTGAAAAACATGTTTTCTAACATAAGTAAATAATTAATAAATATTCCCACTCATCGAGTCATTGTTAAGTATAGTCTAATCCATTCATAATGTAAATGTAATTATAACACCCAAGTCATTACTACAGAAAGCCTAATCCATTCATAATGTCCTGTAATTATAACACCCAAGTCATTACTACAGAAAGTCTAATCCATTCATAATGTCCTGTATTTATAACACCCAAGTCATTACTACAGAAAGCCTAATCCATTCATAATGTCCTGTAATTATAACCATTACTACAGAAAGCAATCCATTCATAATGTCATCACTACAGAAAGCCTAATCCATTCATAATTTCCTGTAATTATAACACCCAAGTCATTACTACAGATAGCCTTATCCATTCATAATGTCCTGTATTTTATAACACCCAAGTCACCCAATATATTAGAATAAAAACACCTTCTCAAGTGAAATGATAGAAAACAACTTACGTAATCAGGACGGACTGGTTCTCCTTATCTGGAACCAAAAACAATGCTGCTTATTATAACCAATCAACATTTGGAGAACATCATTGTATTCATAAGCATCATCATGAATTTCATTTTGGAATATTTTCCATTCAAGGCTATAGGGAAATTAGAGATTCCCAGCAAACTGTTCTAATTTAGACTAATTTAGAGCTCGTACCAATCATCATGAACTGGAAGGCATTGTCAGAGACAGAGAAGATATGGGGTGGAGCCTCCATCCTCTTCTTCCCTCTGTAGGCGTTGACAACCACTTCGTCGTACACGGGGAGCCACTTGTAGGGGTTCACCGTGGCACAGAAGAGCCCAGAGTAGGTCTGGATGAAAGGGATTTCAATTAGGAGATTAGCAAAGTTAGATTGACTTTTACATTGATTTATGTGAGGATGTGGGTGTACTATGGTATACTAATGTGGCTCTACTGTATTGGTATGTTTTGGTTTCTACTATTCCTTTGAGTGTAGTACTTTGCGTGTGTATTTCTCATGTTCATGCATGTAGGAATTTCATTTACAGTATGTGTGTATGTTTATGCAGGTTTCTTACATAGATCATCCATGCTGCATAACGCTCTTTGAGGTTATACAACACAGAGGCTTCATTCAGGTAGGTCATCATGGCCATGTCCTCAATCTTGTCGTACTTAGGGGGGTTCATCTGGTAGATGTCTGCTTCTTTGAACTCTTTGTCCTGAAACAGTCAGAAATCTAGATTTCACACAGATGAAACTGGACATGACTCAATGCATTTTGCTCAATAAAATGCTTATCCCCATTTAATCCAACTACTTTGTTATCACTCGCTGACAAATACATGGAGATTCTTGACTTGTCATTATCAATAATTCCATGACAGCAGCAATAAAAATGCTTTGTTTGAAGGTCATATTCTGCTTTAAAAAATAACAAAGAAATACTTCTTAATCTTTTTTTCGTTACTGATTTCACATTAGCTTTTGGCATGTTTTTGACAATTTGGATAATTTTTTAACTTCAATACTTTTCAGATCAGACTTACCATTGTAGTGCCGTCAGCATTTGTGACTTTGACAGTACACTTTCCCTCTGTCCTGCCAGTGATCAAACCCTTAAGGTACAGCTCCTTGACGTCTGTCACATAGCAGGCGTTCTTTGAATCAAAGGGTGTGGCTTGTGCCTCCATCCTCTCCCTCTCGGGTTTACGAAGGTACAAGGCTGCCTTGCCGTAGATTTGCATCTCCGCGTCCGTACTCATGGTGACGGTTCACTAGGAAAGAGATGAAACAAGAAACATGATTGACTCTGTGGTGCTTCCTCCACAGTCAACAGAGTGAGCGGTACTGTATCTCACACGTAATTTTTTCAGCACTTATTATGTGAAGACAAACCATGTCTCACCTTTTCCCCTCCTACAGTTTAATTTGTATGTCTTGGAGGATCCTGTGAAACATTACGGTGTTGTGAATACGCACAAGTCTAAAACCTTGTAATTTGGCCCCTGAAGGGCAAGAAACATTTTGAATGGCATCATTCAACTCCATCATTACAGCCATGTCCTATTTAACTACAGTTGCAACTGGTAACATTCATTTTCCTACTTTACTGTACATTCTGTCAAGTAGCCCTGACAATCCAGCTACATTCTTCACCACCCCCTGAATTTACAAACAAATGCAGGTGCAGCACTTTTCACCTTGAATGAAAGTGACAGATTTGAAGCAAAACACATTTAAAGTACATTTTAAATCAATGCCTGATTGCATATTGTAAAGCCTTACAATACATTCAATTATGAACTCAAACAATGCAGTTAGCTACCGCCTCAGATGCTGAGGACAAATATGAGACAAATGTAAAAATCTAAGGAGTCTTACCACAGAGGAAGAAGGTATCTGACTCATGGATACAGGGGCCTCGGCCTCCTTATATCTGGTTGGAAGGGACAACCAAGCAGGAGTTAATTATGGACACCTCTGGTAAAGGAAATGGATTGGATGAGAGGCCTCTGTGTGTCTGTGTCTGTCTAGCCCCACCCACTTCGAGGAACACCACACTCCTTATTCTTTTACCATGGATTGTTCTAGACTATTTTGAGACCTCAAGGAGGATCAGGTTGCCTACTGCAGGAATGTCTACAAATGACATGTCCATCTAACTTGCTCCTAGAGTAGAGCTCCGTGGCTGACCTTGAGCTGCTGTACACACTAAACATGTACACATTGTAATTTACATAAATAAAACACAATGCTTTAGTTTAGAACTTGACCTACTGGTTCCATGTAAATCTCAGACTGGGAACAATGTGATCTCCCGCTATCTGCAAGTTTGGCCAATGGCATAACACCTTATTGACATGTAAATTCAACCAACCATTCTGAATACATAACCGTTATAATGCATATTTCTGAAGAGTCTAGTGGAAGCAAAACCAACCCTGTTACACTACCCCCAGCCTGTTGACTGAATAGTGTGTATGTCAGGGTGTTGGGAACACAGACTTTCAAATGACAAGTTTTCACCGGAAAAATAAAAACTTGTATTTTGAAGATTCCTTATGAATGACGCTAAATACATGTGTTTTGATTGTTACAGTGAATGGTACTACAACACTTGCTTAAAGGTGTAATGAATGGTACTAAAACACTTGCTTAAAGGTGTAATGAATGGTACTACAACACTTGCTTAAAGGTGTAATGAATGGTACTACAACACTTGCTTAAAGGTGTAATGAATGGTACTTATGTAATTGCAACACTTGCAAATAAAGTGTGTACCAAATAAAGTGTTACCAAAAGAACCACTAATACTGAAACAATTCATTTGTTTCTCCAAATTGGAGATTACATGTGAGATATATCCTTATATATATCCTTAACATTATATATAGTTCTGAGTTTTGTAGTTGTTAAAAGACATAGGTTATTGGTATCATATCAACACTTCTTTACTCAAGTCAATAATTTTACAGCTTTTAATGTCCATTGTATATTTTCTGTCAAACATCTACAGTCAATTGTCGTGTAAAAGTTATTTCAAATTGGTTCAGATGAATTAATGTGTTTTTCTGATTATTTCAGATGCAGCGTCTCATTCCATCCCCCTACGAGCAAAATGAAGATGTCACAACGTTCTCCCAACTTATTAGCAACAATGTGACAATGTCCTGTATTAATAAAGTCACTGTTGGAAACAGCATAGGGGGCGTTGCAGGAGACACATGTTGAGTAGTCAAGGCAAACAATCTTTTAATTTCTTAGGCTATGCTATTCTCATCTCAGCAGTCGAGGCTTATTGTTTTAAGCCTTTGACGTGATTGAGTATCGGCCAACTCTTCCAAACAGCTGCCGCAACATATTTTCTAGACACGTTTCTGGGTAGAGAGAGTCTTCTTACAATGAAGGTTATTAAAAAGGAGTTCATGACATTAAATATATTTTAATGGGCAGGTGTGTAGATATTAACATGATATTTAACCACTTGTCATTGTATCTGCGGGACATGTTTCTCTTAGATCCACAGTTGGGTATAAGCTTTCCTTAGGATCCGTTTACCAAGTCCTCAACTTAACCATTAAGATGGAAATTACAAAGCAGATCTTAGATCATTTGATTAGCTGAATCAGCTGTGATAGAGCTGACACACCTGATTGGTTTGAATCAAGACTATGAGGAGTTGATTCGCTGAATCAGCTGTGATAGAGCTGATACACCTGATTGGTTTGAATCAAGACAATGAGGAGTTGATTCGCTGAATCAACTGTTATAGAGCTGACACACCTGATTGGTTCGAATCAAGACTATGAGGAGTTGATTCGCTGATTCAGCTGTGATAGAGCTGACACACCTGATTGGTTTGAATCAAGACTATGAGGAGTTGATTCGCTGAATCAGCTGTGATAGAGCTGACACACCTGATTGGTTTGAATCAATACTATGAGGAGTTGATTAGCTGAATCAGCTGTGATAGAGCTGACCCACCTGATTGGTTTGAATCAAGACTATGAGGAGTTGATTCGCTGAATCAGCTGTTATAGAGCTGACACACCTGATTGGTTTGAATCAAGACTATGAGGAGTTGATTCGCTGAATCAGCTGTGATAGAGCTGACACACCTGATTGATTTGAATCAAGACTATGAGGAGTTGATTCGCTGAATCAGCTGTGATAGAGCTGCCGTGGAACAAAAGTCTGTACACCTTGCAGCTGTCCAGAACCATGATGGTAACATCATAAGGACATCAACGATATCCCAGAGTGTCAAACCTTGATGCTATTGTTAACCGCCAGCTGTCCAGAACTGTTGTCAAACCCTGATGCTGTTGTTAAATGCCAGCTGACAATAATTGTGCTATTGTTATCGAGAAGGACCTTCCCAAAGCTACACCACAGGACAGAACTGTCAGGCAAAAGGCCCAGGACCACAGACTAATACCCAGCTACACCACAGTAGAGGACTCTCAGATACACACAACAACTGCTGTAGCTACTAACATACTGAACCCCCAGCCAAACGTAAAACAGTTATAGTATTCACTCATGACTGTCGGCGATGGATTGATTTCCGACTGAGACTTATACAAAGAGTTACAGTAATACAGACATGAGGAAATTAAAGCATTTACATGTTTCCCCAGATCAGTGACTGAGACAAAAGTCTTGACTTTAGTTATATTTTAATTATACTTCTTCAGTCGGTCAATACAAATGTTATGATCAAAATTATCCAAAATAACTAGAATACAGCCACCGGCTTCGGTAGCCAACAGAAGGTCACTACTGACTTTCAATAAAACTGCTGTGAAGTGATCGGAAGCCCGACTGGATTTAAAAAAAATAAGTTGTTAATTCTCAAATGAGTCAGCAATTGCTTGAAAAATAACTTTTTCTAACATCTTGGATTTAAAAAAAGGAAGCTTAGAGATAGGTCTATAATTACTCAGTGAGGAAGGGGACTAGATTGAGCTTTTTAAGGAGAGGTTGAACAAAACAGTTTTAAAGTGGGCTGGAATGGAGCCAGAGGTCAGTGAACTATTTACAATAGCGAATGTTGGAGTCAACAGTAGTCATAACGTCTTGTAGTAGTCTTGTAGGGACCATGTCCAAGGGGCAGGAGGAGGTCTTCATGTGAGCAACAGTATCAGGGAGGAAGTAGAAGCAGTAGAAGGTCTCAGAGTAGTTGCCTCAAATGCTTCCTGAACAGAAATGCAGTATTTGGCTGGCTACTGTCAATCTGGGATCTAATATTTTCTATATTTTCTGTAAAGAAGAGATCAGGGGTGAAAGCCCGCCGAGCTACAGCAGTGTTTGTCAGACCATGAGACATCCTATCTGGGGTGGAAGCTGGCCGAGCTACAGCAGTGTTTGTCAGACCATGAGGCATCCCATCTGGGGTGGAAGCTGGCCGAGCTACAGCAGTGTTTGTCAGACCATGAGACATCCTATCTGGGGTGGAAGCTGGCCGAGCTACAGCAGTGTTTGTCAGACCATGAGACATCCTATCTGGGGTGGAAGCTGGCCGAGCTACAGCAGTGTTTGTCAGACCATGAGGCATCCCATCTGGGGTGGAAGCTGGCCGAGCTACAGCAGTGTTTGTCAGACCATCAGACATCCCATCTGGGGTGGAAGCTGGCCGAGCTACAGCTGTGTTTGTCAGACCATGAGACATCCCATCTGGGGTAGAAGCTGGCCGAGCTACAGCAGTGTTTGTCAGACCATGAGACATCCCATCTGGGGTGGAAGCTGGCCGAGCTACAGCTGTGTTTGTCAGACCATGAGACATCCCATCTGGGGTAGAAGCTGGCCGAGCTACAGCAGTGTTTGTCAGACCATGAGACATCCCGAAAATTGGCCTTCTCACAAAAACATTTCAAATCAAATCAAATCAAATTTTATTTGTCACATACACATGGTTAGCAGATGCTAATGCGAGTGTAGCGAAATGCTTGTGCTTCTAGTTCCGACAATGCAGTAATAACCAACAAGTAATCTAACTAACAATTCCAAAACTACTGTCTTATACACACAAGTGTAGGGGGATAAAGAATATGTATATAAAGATATATGAATGAGTGATGGTACAGAGCGGCATAGGCAAGATACAGTAGATGGTATCGAGTACAGTATATACATATGAGATGAGTATGTAAACAAAGTGGCTAGTGATACATGTATTACATAAAGATGCAGTAGATGATATAGAGTACAGTATATACGTATGCATATGAGATGAATAATGTAGGGTATGTAAATATTATATTAGGTAGCATTGTTTAAAGTGGCTAGTGATATATTTTACATCATTTCCCTTCAATTCGCATTATTAAAGTGGCTGGAATGGAGTCAGTGTGTTGGCAGCAGCCACTCAATGTTAGTGGTGGCTGTTTAACAGTCTGATGGCCTTGAGATAGAAGCTGTTTTTCAGTCTCTCGGCCCCAGCTTTGATGCACCTGTACTGACTTCGCCTTCTGGATGATAGAGGGGGGAACAGGCAGTGGCTCGGGTGATGGTGTCCTTGATGATCTTTATGGCCTTCCTGTAACATCGGGTGGTGTAGGTGTCCTGGAGGGCAGGTAGTTTGCCCCCGGTGATGCGTTGTGCAGACCTCACTACCCTCTGGAGAGCCTTACGGTTGTGGGCGGAACAGTTGCTGTACCAGGCGGTGATACAGCCCGCCAGGATGCTCTCGATTGTGCATCTGTAGAAGTTTGTGAGTGCTTTTGGTGACAAGCCAAATTTCTTCAGCCTCCTGAGGTTGAAGAGGTGCTGCTGCGCCTTCTTCACAATGCTGTCTGTGTGGGTGGACCAATTCAGTTTGTCTGTGATGTGTATGCCGAGGAACTTAAAACTTACTACCCTCTCCACTACTGTTCAGTCGATGTGATTAGGGGGGTGTTCCCTCTGCTGTTTCCTGAAGTCTACAATCATCTCCTTAGTTTTGTTGACGTTTAGTGTGAGGTTATTTTCCTGACACCACACTTCGAGGGCCCTCACCTCCTCCCTGTAGGCCGTCTCGTCGTTGTTGGTAATCAAGCCTACCACTGTTGTGTCGTCCGCAAACTTGATGATTGAGTTGGAGGCGTGCGTGGCCACGCAGTCGTGGGTGAACAGGGAGTACAGGAGAGGGCTCAGAACGCAACCTTGTGGGGCCCCCGTGTTGAGGATCAGCGGGGTGGAGATGTTGTTGCCTACCCTCACCACCTGGGGGCGGCCCGTCAGGAAGTCCAGTACCCAGTTGCACAGGGCGGGGTCGAGACCCAGGGTCTCGAGCTTGATGACGAGCTTGGAGGGTATTATGGTGTTAAATGCCGAGCTGTAGTCGATGAACAGCATTCTCACATAGGTATTCCTCTTGTCCAGATGGGTTAGGGCAGTGTGCAGTGTGGTTGAGATTGCATCGTCTGTGGACCTATTTGGGCGGTAAGCAAATTGGAGTGGGTCTAGGGTGTCAGGTAGGGTGGAGGTGATATGGTCCTTGACTAGTCTCTCAAAGCACTTCATGATGACGGAAGTGAGTGCTACGGGGCGGTAGTCGTTTAGCTCAGTTACCTTAGCTTTCTTGGGAACAGGAATAATGGTGGCCAAAAGGAACAATGGTGGCCAATTTGTAGCGTCCGAAAGGTTTGGCCTACAAACTAATTTGAGACTCGTCTGAAGTTAGTAACGCTGATGTGCCAACTTCTGGCTGTAGCATCCAAAAACAATATGACCCCACTGGGGAAACAATGTGACCCCACTGTGGAAACAATATGACCCCACTGGGGAAACAATGTGACCCCACTGGGGAAACAATATGACCCCACTGGGGAAACAATGTGACCCCACTGGGGAAACAATATGACCCCACTGGGGAAACAATGTGACCCCACTGGGGAAACAATATGACCTCACTGGGGAAAGGAGAGACTCTCACAGGACATGATGATGTTCTCCGTTCTGTTCTATGACCCCCAGCAGTGTCACGGGACTCGTCTGAAGGTCTCCCATTAAAATGAATGGAAGTATGGAGGTAGTTCCGGGACTACAAAAATATGGATTTAAATATGTGTAAATAATATACATATATCTTTCCTGAGCTTTCTTATATCTCCTAGATATAGGACAGACACTTTTTCACTGTCTTTTTTCCCATTTATGAATGTTATTCAATGCATTTCTCTGTGCTATAGTAGTAAAGGCCAAAAGCAAATATTTTTTTTTTATTCCTAAATGGGTCCTAAAATTCGAGATTAAATAGTTAACTTATGACCATCTTTAAACAATTCCATATGGTACCTTAGTAGAATCAAACCTACATTGCAAGCTCCATGTTCTACTAACCACCTGAGCTACAGAGGACGTACAATATTATAGTATTTTGCACGTTGTAATACATTATTATAGACATTATACATACAAAACCAGTCAAAAGTTTGGACACACCAACTCATTCAAGGGTTTTTCTTTCTTTACTATTTTCTACATGGTCGAATAATAGTGAAGACATCAAAACTATGACATAACACCAAAAAAGTGTTGAACAAATTCTTCAAAGTAGCCAACTTTTGTCTTGATTTCTGAATTACCCTAGAGGCATCAACTCCACCAACTTTAAGCTCTTTTGAAGATCATTCCACATGAGAGGCGCAAAAAACTAACATCGGATTTACCGGTGGAGATTGAAGGGATTCGTCTCCAGGGTTAGACATCCCTGAGTACAGGTCTGGTAACTTACCTGCCTGAAAGTTAATAAGGTATGGCGTACGTTTATGCAAGAGGGCTTTATAGACAAAAAGAGCGCAATGCATCGATCTACGTGACTTAAAGGAGGGCCAGCCTACTTGCTGATACCAAATGCAATGATGTTTACTGGACCTATCACATGTAATAAAGCGCAATGCGCTATGATAAACTGAGTACAAATGCCTTTAATACAGTGGCGTCTTCATTCATATCGACTACATTGCCATAGCCAATAACCGGAATGAATGTTGACTGAATGGTTTGTTTTCTGCTATTTAACAAAAGGCTGATCCCATAGAAGAGGCCTATTTGAATGAGTACATTTCCGGTGGTGAGAAAAAGTACCCAATTGTCAAACTTGAGTAAAAGTAAAGATACCGTTAATAGAAAATGACTCAAGTAAAAGTGAAAGTCGCCCAGTAAAATACTACTTGAGTAAAACTCTATAAAGTATTTGGTTATAAATACACTTAAGTATCAAAGTACTTAAGTAGTACTTTAAAGTATTTTTACTTAAGTGTTTTTTACCACTGGTTATTTCTTAACTGAGTTGACTAGGAAGTTGTCCCTGAGTGCTTGGTGTGTTCAGTAATAATTCTATAGCCTTGACCGCTATGGCAGCTGTTGTTTTCTGTTGGACACTGAGGATACCAGTTTGACTGAAGATGTGATGAAAGGATCTATTTAGTAATGAAATCCACCCCACGAACAGAGCCAATTTCTGAGGGACTGACTGTAATTAACTGTTAAAACTATCATAATAACTGTCAACGTAATTCAGCTACCATCTTAATAATGTTATATGGAATAGATCGTGAAGATGAAGTGAGGTTCATTTGTTGGATGGGAATCAGATTTACTGCATTCATTGGTCTGTGATCTCCGTAAGGTTGTCCTGGTAGTTATAATAATATGGAATGCAATACTCTTAGAAAAAGGGTTCCAAAACAGTTCATCCCCATAAATAAAAGAAAGAAAATGTATTCATAAAGCCCTTCGTACATCAGCTGATATCTTAAAGTGCTGTACAGAAACCCAGCCTAAAACCCCAAACAGCAAGCAATGCAGGTGTAGAAGCACAGTGGCTAGGAGAAACTCCCTAGAAAGGCCAAAACATAGGAAGAAACCTAGAGAGGAACCAGGCTATGTGGGGTGGCCAGTCCTCTTCTGGCTGTGACGGATGGAGATTATAACAGAACATGGCCAAGATGTTCAAATGTTTATAAATTACCAGCATGGTCAAATAATAATAATCACAGTAGTTGTCGAGGTGCAGCAAGTCAGCACCTCAGCAGTAAATGTCAGCTGGCTTTTCATAGCCAACCATTAAGAGTATCTATACCACTCCTGCTGTCTCTAGAGAGTTGAAAACAGCAGGTCTGGGACAGGTAGCACGTCCGGTGAACAGGTCAGGGTTCCATAGCCGCAGGAAGAACAGTTGGAACAGTTGAAACTGGAGCAGCAGCACGGCCAGGTGGACTGGGGACAGCAAGGAGTCATCATGCCAGGTAGTCCTGAGGCATGGTCCTAGGGCTCAGGTTCTCAGAGAGAGAGAAAGAATAAAAGAGAGAAAGAGAAAATTAGAGAGAGCATACTTAAATTCACACAGGAAACCAGATAAGACAGGAGAAGTACTCCAGATATAACAGACTGACCCTAGCCCCCAGACTGGAGCACTGGAGTAATATGATCACATTCTGGGGTTCTATTTATTTAGCACTAACTGAAGTTTATTTAGTGCTTTATCCGGGTAGCCGTAAAGTATAACATTGCAGTAGTCTAACCAAGAAGTAGATTAATTTTTCTGCATCATTTTTGGACAGAAAGTTTCTGATTTGTGCAATGTTACGTGGATGGAAAAAAGCTGTCCTTGAAACAGTCTTGATATGTTTGTCAAAAAGTTTGTCAGAAAGTTAACATTATGTTTTCGAATGACATCCCCAGGAGGTAAAATATATAGTGAAAACAATAGTGGTCCTAAAACGGAACCTTGAGGAACACCGACATTTACAGTTGATTTGTCAGAGGACAAACCATTCACAGAGACAAACTGATATCTTTCCGACAGATAAGATCTAAACCAGGCCAGAACTTATCCGTGTAGACCAATTTGGGTTTCCAATCTCTCCAAAAGAATGTGGTGATCGATGGTATCAAAAGCAGCACTAAGGTCTAGGAGCACGAGGACAGATGCAGAGCCTCGGTCTGATGCCATTAAAAGGTAATTTACCACCTTCACAAGTGCAGTCTCAGTGCTATGATGGGGTCTAAAACCAGACTGAAGCATTTCGTATACATTGTTTGTCTTAAGGAAGGCAGTGAATTTCTGCGCAACAGATTTTTCTAATTTTTTTGAGAGGAATGGAAGATTCGATAGAGGCCGATAGTTTTTATATTTTCTGGGTCAAGGTTTGAAACGCTCTGAGAAGGCTTCTACATGGATCCCAATATGGTTCTACCTGCAACCAAAAATAGTTATTCAAAGTATAATCCTATGAGGATAGCCATATAACCTTTTTCTACGAGCGATGGTTCTCACACACGCATTGTAATGTGAGGTGAACTAAAACAACAACCTTCAAACACCATGTGTTATTTTAACTACAACTGTCTGCTTGGCCTTGAAGCCAACTCTTCCTGCCTCACTGGATTCTATGTTTAGCTGTCCCATAAATGTCTGAAGTCTCCACTATGTATGTGGCATAGTGGAGATCTGAGATCAGACTATTTAGATGTAATACTTGCTGACAAAGATCTACAGGCTGGGCTCATTGCAACTTGAAGCCCCCTATATACGTGTAACATTACTGAATACATGAAATGCTTTTATCTTGGTCTTAAACAGGTGTAGACTAATTGAAAGCTTGGGACAATAAGGTTCTTTCTGCATTGTTTTTGTAATAGCCTTGTTCTGGTCAATATTCTTACCCAAAATACCCAAACAAATACGCAAATAAAAACACCGTTCAAACCAATCATGGTTCCGAACTATTAAAGCCAATTATCTCAGAGTCATTATAGGTAAACTGGTATAGACTAATGTTGTCATTATAGGAGCTTGTTTCAAGTTAGCGCTGACAGCATAAATCCACCTTGTCTAGTTTTGATGAATGCTATCATAAATGTATCATCATTTTATAATTTATAGTCTGAGGACAGTGGAAGGCAAGTTGATAAATACATTTGTTGGGATAATTGAGAGTAACATTTAGGTTATGTCTCTATCTCACAGACAGCCAGGAGGAGAGGTTCTGTCTCTGACTCACAGACAGGCAGAAGGAGAAGTTCTGTCTCTGACTCACAGACAGCCATGAGGAGAGGTTCTGTCTCTGACTCACAGACAGCCAGGAGGAGAGGTTCTGTCTCTGACTCACAGACAGCCAGGAGGAGAGGTTCTGTCTCTGACTCACAGACAGCCAGGAGGAGAGGTTCTGTCTCTGACTCACAGACAGCCAGGAGGAGAGGTTCTGTCTCTGACTCACAGACAGCCAGGAGGAGAGGTTCTGTCTCTGACTCACAGACAGCCAGGAGGAGAGGTTCTGTCTCTGACTCACAGACAGCCAGAAGGAGAGGTTCTGTTACTGACTCACAGACAGCCAGGAGGAGAGGTTCTGTCTGACTCACAGACAGCCAGGAGGAGAGGTTCTGTCTCTGACTCACAGACAGCCAGGAGGAGAGGTTCTGTCTCTGACTCATAGACAGCCAGGAGGAGAGGTTCTGTCTGACTCACAGACAGCCAGGAGGAGAGGTTCTGTCTCTGACTCACAGACAGCCAGAAGGAGAGGTTCTGTTACTGACTCACAGACAGCCAGGAGGAGAGGTTCTGTCTGACTCACAGACAGCCAGGAGGAGAGGTTCTGTTACTGACTCACAGACAGCCAGGAGGAGAGGTTCTGTCTCTGACTCACAGACAGCCAGGAGGAGAGGTTCTGTCTCTGACTCACAGACAGCCAGGAGGAGAGGTTCTGTCTCTGACTCACAGACAGCCAGGAGGAGAGGTTCTGTCTCTGACTCACAGACAGCCAGGAGGAGAGGTTCTGTCTCTGACTCACAGACAGCCAGGAGGAGAGGTTCTGTCTCTGACTCACAGACAGCCAGGAGGAGAGGTTCTGTCTCTGACTCATAGACAGCCAGGAGGAGAGGTTCTGTCTCTGACTCATAGACAGCCAGGAGGAGAGGTTCTGTCTGACTCACAGACAGCCAGGAGGAGAGGTTCTGTCTCTGACTCACAGACAGCCAGAAGGAGAGGTTCTGTCTCTGACTCATAGACAGCCAGGAGGAGAGGTTCTGTCTGACTCACAGACAGCCAGGAGGAGAGGTTCTGTCTCTGACTCACAGACAGCCAGGATGAGAGGTTCTGTCTCTGACTCACAGACAGCCAGAAGGAGAGGTTCTGTCTCTGACTCACAGACAGCCATGAGGAGAGGTTCTGTCTCTGACTCACAGACAGCCAGGATGAGAGGTTCTGTCTCTGACTCACAGACAGCCAGAAGGAGAGGTTCTGTCTCTGACTCACAGACAGCCAGGAGGAGAGGTTCTGTCTCTGACTCACAGACAGCCAGGATGAGAGGTTCTGTCTCTGACTCACAGACAGCCAGAAGGAGAGGTTCTGTCTCTGACTCACAGACAGCCATGAGGAGAGGTTCTGTCTCTGACTCACAGACAGCCAGAAGGAGAGGTTCTGTCTCTGACTCACAGACAGCCAGGAGGAGAGGTTCTGTCTCTGACTCATAGACAGCCAGGAGGAGAGGTTCTGTCTCTGACTCACAGACAGCCAGGAGGAGAGTTTCTGTCTGACTCACAGACAGCCAGGAGGAGAGGTTCTGTCTGACTCACAGACAGCCAGGAGGAGAGGTTCTGTCTCTGACTCACAGACAGCCAGGAGGAGAGGTTCTGTTACTGACTCACAGACAGTTCTGTACCAGTTTGCTCTGTCAGTGTCCAATATTTTTTCAGGCACGCTTAGGTGAAATAGTTAGCAACATCAGTCGTCATCAGCAGAACCTTGTCCTCTCTTTCATGTTATGCTGCCTGAATTCTGAGTGCTGGCGACACCAGGCAAACCTCTGTTCAACATACTGTAGATGCTGGCACCCAATGACAAGACACTGGAAGTCATCATTGCTCTGGTTGCTATGTCAGCACTGCGGGCTAGCGATGAGCTGTGGCCTGCCCAATTTTGCATTGGCACCGCTACAACTTCTCTAATCGGTCCCGGCTTCACCCTCAAGATCGTGGGCCCACGATCCTCTGCTGCTATAATGTTACATTTGATTGATTGTGAGATTGTGGAAAGTACATGAGTTCTTGCAGTATTGCTACATGATCATGATTGAGTTAGCCCTGTGTCCCAGCAGCTATGTTGCATAGGTAGAATAGCCTCATAGACCAAGATAACAGCTCATCCTGCCTCAGCTTAGCCACCCGGTGATGCAGCTATATGGCAGGTGGTTGGCTAGGTTCATCGCAGGCGTGTTCATACACCTTACGGTTTCCAAGTTAGATAGGTAGAATATACCCATGTACCAAGATGACGGCCCATCTTGCCTCATCGAGGGCGGTGCGTCGCATTAGAAATACGTGTGGCTGCTGATGCTACATATAGTTAGTATTCACACATAGGCCTAGTACTCAGACATGTAATACAATTACAGTGCCTTGCGAAAGTATTCGGCCCCCTTGAACTTTGCGACCTTTTGCCACATTTCAGGCTTCAAACATAAAGATATAAAACTGTATTTTTTTGTGAAGAATCAACAACAAGTGGGACACAATCATGAAGTGGAACGACATTTATTGGATATTTCAAACTTTTTTAACAAATCAAAAACTGAAAAATTGGGCGTGCAAAATTATTCAGCCCCCTTAAGTTAATACTTTGTAGCGCCAGCTTTTGCTGCGATTACAGCTGTAAGTCGCTTGGGGTATGTCTCTATCAGTTTTGCACTGTAACTTAGCTATAGAGAGCTCCTAACCGGAGTTTACATGGCTGTACCATGCCTCATTAAGCCCACTAGTGCATGACGGCGTCAGCCAACATGTTGCCGTCTTTGCTGTCTACTTGATATAAGTACATTGCATATATCGACAGGTGGTTGGGCTGGCCCACCAGATGATTCGTCGTTTAGTTTCAGCTACAGCACCCGGCAATGGGTCTCCAGGGCAACTGAGTTCGTACCTATCACGGTCGCTACTTAGATGGGTAGAATATTCCCATGGAACAAGATGACAGCTCATCTTGCCTCAAGTGAGGGTACGCGGCGGTGCGTCATATGAGAAATATGAGACATGCGTACATTGTAAATATTCACACGGAGTCTCGTAATGGTAGGATGACTTTAGTTGGTGTTTAGTATACAGTCTTGTAATGGTAGGATGACTTTAGCTGGTGTTTAGTATACAGTCTTGTAATGGTAGGATACATTTAGCTGGTCTATAGTATACAGTCATGTAATGCTAGGATGATTTTACACGGTCTATAGTATACAGTCTTGTAATGGTAGGATCCCTTTAGGCAGTCTGTAGTATACAGTCTTGTAATGCTAGGATGATTTTACACAGTCTATAGTATACAGTCTTGTAATGGTAGGATACCTTTAGGCAGTCTGTAGTATACAGTCTTGTAATGCTAGGATGATTTTACACGGTCTATAGTATACAGTCTTGTAATGCTAGGATGATTTTACACGGTCTATAGTATACAGTCTTGTAATGGTAGGATCCCTTTAGGCAGTCTGTAGTATACAGTCTTGTAATGCTAGGATGATTTTACACGGTCTATAGTATACAGTCTTGTAATGGTAGGATCCCTTTAGGCAGTCTGTAGTATACAGTCTTGTAATGCTAGGATGATTTTACACGGTCTATAGTATACAGTCTTGTAATGGTAGGATCCCTTTAGGCAGTCTGTAGTATACAGTCTTGTAATGCTAGGATGATTTTACACGGTCTATAGTATACAGTCTTGTAATGGTAGGATCCCTTTAGGCAGTCTGTAGTATACAGTCTTGTAATGCTAGGATCCCTGTAGGCAGTCTGTAGTATACAGTCTTGTAATGCTAGGATGATTTTACATGGTCTATAGTATACAGTCTTGTAATGCTAGGATGATTTTACACCGTCTACAGTATACAGTCTTGTAATGGCAGTGGTGTATAGTACTTCATTAAAAATACTTTAAAATTCTACTTCAGTAGTTTTTCAGGTATCTACACTTCACTCTACTATTCGTATTTTTGACAACTTTTACTTTGCTACATTCCTAAAGAAAATGACTTTTTACTCCATACATTTTCCCCTGATATCCCAAAGTACTCGTTACACGTTGAATGCTGAGCAGGACAGAACATGGTCGAATTCACACACTTATCCAGCAGTGGAAAAAGTACCCAATATTGTCATAATTGAGTAAAAGCATAGATACCTTAATAAAAAGTTACTCAAGTGAAAGATGAAAGTCACTCAGTAAAATAGTATTTGAGTAAACGTCTAAAAGTATTTGGTTTTAAAAATACTTAAGTATAAAAAGTACATGTAAATGCTAAAATATACTTAAGTATAAAAAATAATTTCAAATTCCTTATATTAAGCAAAGCCATTTTCTTGTTTTTAAAATGTACTAATAGCCAGGGTCACACTCCAACACTCAGACATTATTTACAAAAGACGCATTTGTGTTTATTGAGTCCACCAGACCAGAGGCGGTAGGGATGACCACGTTTTCTCTTGATAAGTGCGTGAATTTTGCCATTTCCCTGTTCTGCTAAGTACTTTGGGTTGTCAGGAAAATGTAAAAAGTAAAAAGTACAATATTTTCTTTAGGAATGTAGTGAAGTAAAAGTAAAAGTTGTCCAAAATATAAATAATAAAGTAAAGCACAGATACCTCCCAAAAAATACTTAAGAAGTACTTTATAGTATTTGTACTTAAGTACTATACACCATTGCACTTGTCAAGAGAACATCCCTGGTCCTCCCTACTGCCTCTGATCTGGAGGACTCACTAAACAGAGAACATCCCTGGTCATCCCTACTGCCTCTGATCTGGCGGACTCACTAAACACAAATGCTTCGTTTGTAAATGATGTCTGAGTGTTGGAGTGTACCCCTGGCAATCCGTAACTTTAAAAATATTGTGCCTACTGGTTTGTTTGTTATAAGTAATTAGAAATTATTCGTACTTTTACTTTTACTTTTGATACTTTAATACATTTTTGTAACTACATTTACTTTTGATACATACATAAGGATATTTAAAACAAAATACTTTTACTCAAGTAGTATTTTACTGGGTGACTTTCACTTTTACTTGAGTCATTTTCTATTACGGTATACTGCTACTGCTTCTACTTCCTCCCTGATACTGTTGCTCACATGAAGACCTCCTCCTGCCCCTTGGACATGGTCCCTACAAGACTACTACAAGACGTTATGACTACTGTTGACCCCGACATTGGCTAATAAAAATGGTTCACTGACCTCTGGCTCCATTCCAGCCCACTTTATAAATGTTTTGTTTAACCTCTCCTTAAAAAGTTATTTTTAAGCAATTACTGGCTCATTTGAGCATTAACAACTTATTCAAAAAAATTCTGTTGGGTTTCCGATCATTACACAGCAGAGAAACTGCTTCATTAAAAGTCCGTAATGATACTCTGTTGGCTACCGGAACTGGTGAATTCAATATTCAAGCTATTTTGGATACTTTTGATTCTAACATTTTTGTTGACCGGCTGGAGAGATGGGTGGGAATCTCCTGCACTGCATTGAACTATTTCAGGTCATATTTTTGTGGCAGGCATTTCTCAGTGAGCATTGGTGTTTCAGGATCGTCCCCAGAACCTATTCACTATGGTGTACCTCAGGGGTCAAATCTGGGCACCATCATTTTTTTATCGTATATGTTTTCCTTTGGTGACATCATCTGCAATCATAACATTCAGTTTCTCTGCTATGCAAATGACACACAGCTCTATTTACCAATCAGACCCAGTGACCAAGCTATCGTAGCTAACCTTCACCAGTGACCAAGCTAGTGTAGCTACCCTTCACCAGTGACCAAGCTAGTGTAGCTACCCTTCACCAGTGACCAAGCTAGCGTAGCTACCCTTCACCAGTGACCAACCTAGCGTAGCTATCCTTCACCAGTGACCAAGCTAGTGTAGTTACCCTTCACCATTGACCAAGCTAACATAGCTACCATTTACAATTGACCAAGCTAGCATAGCTACCCTTCACCATTGACCAACCTAGCATAGCTACACTTCACCATTGACCAAGCTAGCGTAGCTACCCTTCATCATTAACCAGGCTAGCGTAGTTACCCTTCACCATTGACCAAGCCAGTGTAGCTACCCTTCATCATTAACCAAACTAGCGTAACTGCCCTTCACCATTAACCAAGCCAGTGTAGCTACCCTTCGTCATTAACCAAGCAAGTGTAGCTACCCTTCATCATTAACCAAGCTAGCGTAGCTGCCCTTCACCATTGGCCAAGCTAGCTTAGCTACCCTTCACCAGTGACCAAGCTAGCATAGCTACCCTTCACTAGTGTCTTGCTGACATCAAATGTTATATGATAAGAAATCCGAGGTTGTTGTATTTGTTCCTCACCTTGAAGGGAGTCAGATTGTAGATAACCTTAGAAGTTTTTCCACCAACGTAAAGCATACGTCCGGAAACCTTGGTGTCTTATTTGACCCTGACGTAAAACTTGAGTTGCATGTAAAGAAGGTTAGTCAATCTTGCTTTTATCATCTAAGAAATATAACTAAAGTCAAGACTTTTGTCTCAGTCACTGATCTGGGGAAACATGTAAATGCTTTAATTTCCTCATGTCTGTATTACTGTAACTCTTTGTATAAGTCTCAGTCGGAAATCAATCCATCGCCGACAGTCATGAGTGAATACTATAACTGTTTTACGTTTGGCTGGGGGTTCAGTATGTTAGTAGCTACAGCAGTTGTTGTGTGTATCTGAGAGTCCTCTCCTGTGGTGTAGCTGGGTATTAGTCTGTGGTCCTGGGCCTTTTGCCTGACAGTTCTGTCCTGTGGTGTAGCTTTGGGAAGGTCCTTCTCGATAACAATGGGGTCATCCGTCAACCCATATCTCTTCACCATCTACCCTGCATCTACCCTTCTCTGTCTATGCGGACATTTGATGTTACTGTTGACGGAGAGAAACAGTTTCATGTTTCAAGTTGTTACAACAGTGTTCTGGGGCCAGCTGCACCATTTGTTCAAACCCCAGCTCTATCACAACTGAGTGCACCAGTTGGGTGTAAACAAATGTGAATTTCTTTATACTTTTAAGCAATATTTTTTTAATTAGACATGTCATCCTTTCATAGACTTGCTGTTAAAGTTCCGACAACATATACTGTGGAACACAGAGGAATCCAGGGCAGGACAGCGCAATATTTTGAAAATGTATGTCGACCCTGTCCTCCCATTGCTGACATTGGCTACTGTAAAAGATTTAACACTGAGATATGTTGCCTGGAAAACAAGCTCAGAATTTTTAGCACAGTTATTGTCAGCTGGCATTTAACAACAGCATCAGAGTTTGGCAAAAGGTTCTGGACAGCTGGTGGTTAACAATAGCATCAGGGTTTGCCACTCTGTGATATCGTTGATGTCCTTAGGATGTTACCATCACAGCAGCAAGGTGTACAGACTTTTGTTCCACAGCAGCTCTAAAACAGCTGATTCAGCGAATCAACTCCTCATAGTCTTGATTCAAACCAATCAGGTGTGTCAGCTCTATAACAGCTGATTCAGCGAATCAACTCCTCATAGCATTGATTCGAACCAATCAGGTGTGCTAGTGAAAAAAGCTGTGTACAAGTGTGCCCTCTATCATGGAGTGTCAGGTAAGCACAGAATAACTTTGATATTGATCTAAAATCAATCTAATGATCTGTTTTATAATTTCCCCCGTAATGGTAAAGTTGAGGACTTGGTAAACTGATTCTAAGGAAAGCTCATACCCAACTGTGGATCTAAGAGAAACATGTCCCGCAGATGCAATGACAAGTGGTTAAATATCATGTTAATATCTACACACCTGCCCATTAAAATATATTTAATGTCATGAAGTCCTTTTTAATAACCTTCATTGTAAGAAGACTCTCTCTACCCACAAACGTGTCTAGAAAATATGTTGTGGCAGCTGTTTGGAAGAGTTGGCCGATACTCAATCACTTCAAAGGCTTAAAACAATAAGCCTCGACTGCTGAGATGAGAACAGCATAGCCTAAGAAATTAAAAGATTGTTTGCCTTGCCTACTCAACATGTGTCTCCTGCAACGCCCCCTATGCTGTTTCCAACAGTGACTTTATTAATACAGGACATTGTCACATTGTTGCTAATAAGTTGGGAGAACGTTGTGACATCTTCATTTTGCTCATAGGGGGATGGAATGAGACGCTGCATCTGAAATAATCAGAAAAACACATTAATTCATCTGAACCAATTTGAAATAACTTTTACGCAACATTTGATTGCAGATATTTGACAGAAAATATACAATGGATATTAAAAGCTGTGAAGTGATTGACTTGAGTAAAGAAGTGTTGATTTGATACCAATAACCTATGTCTTTTAACAACTACAAAACTCAGAAGTATATATAATGTTAAGGATATATATAAGGATATATCTCACATGTAATCTCCAATTTGGAGAAACAAATGAATTGTTTCAGTATTAGTGGTTCTTTTGGTAACACTTTATTTGAAGGGGCTATACATAAGACATTCATTACACCTTTAAGCAAGTGTTGTAGTACCATTCATTACACCTTTAAGCAAGTGTTGTAGTACCACTCATTACACCTTTAAGCAAGTGTTGTAGTACCATTCATTACACCTTTAAGCTAGTGTTGTAGTATCATTCATTACACCTTTAAGCAAGTGTTGTAGTACCACTCATTACACCTTTAAGCAAGTGTTGTAGTACCATTCACTGTAACAATCAAAACACATGTATTTAGCGTCATTCATAAGGAATCTTCAAAATACAAGTCTTTATTTTTCCGGTGAAAACTTGTCATTTGAAAGTCTGTGTTCCCAACACCCTGACAGACACACTATTCAGTCAACAGGCTGGGGGTAGTGTAACAGGGTTGGTTTTGCTTCTACTAGACTCTTCAGAAATATGCATTATAACGGTTATGTATTCAGAATGGTTGGTTGAATTTACATGTCAATAAGGTGTTATGCCATTGGCCAAACTTGCAGATAGCGGGAGATCACATTTTTCCCAGTCTGAGATGTACATGGAACCAGTAGGTCAGGTTCTAAACTAAAGCATTGTGTTTTATTTATGTAAATTACAGTGTGTACATGTTTAGTGTGTACAGCAGCTCAAGGTCAGCCACAGAGCTCTACTCTAGGAGCAAGTTAGATGGACATGTCATTTGTAGACATTCCTGCAGTAGGCAACCTGATCCTCCTTGAGGTCTCAAAATAGTCTAGAACAATCCATGGTAAAAGAATAAGGAGTGTGGTGTTCCTCGAAGTGGGTGGGGCTAGACAGACACAGACACACAGAGGCCTCTCATCCAATCCATTTCCTTTACCAGAGGTGTCCATAATTAACTCCTGCTTGGTTGTCCCTTCCAACCAGATATAAGGAGGCCGAGGCCCCTGTATCCATGAGTCAGATACCTTCTTCCTCTGTGGTAAGACTCCTTAGATTTTTACATTTGTCTCATGTTTGTCCTCAGCATCTGAGGCGGTAGCTAACTGCATTGTTTGAGTTCATAATTGAATGTATTGTAAGGCTTTACAATATGCAATCAAGAGGCATTGATTTAAAATGTACTTTAAATGTGTTTTGCTTCAAATCTGTCACTTTCATTCAAGGTGAAAAGTGCTGCACCTGCATTTGTTTGTAAATTCAAAATGTTTCTTGCCCTTCAGGGGCCAAATTACAAGGTTTTAGACTTGTGCGTATTCACAACACCGTAATGTTTCACAGGATCCTCCAAGACATACCAATTAAACTGTAGGAGGGGAAAAAGGTGAGACATGGTTTGTCTTCACATAATAAGTGCTGAAAAAATGATGTGTGAGATACAGTACCGCTCACTCTGTTGACTGTGGAGGAAGCACCACAGAGTCAATCATGTTTCTTGTTTCATCTCTTTCCTAGTGAACCGTCACCATGAGTACGGACGCGGAGATGCAAATCTACGGCAAGGCAGCCTTGTACCTTCGTAAACCCGAGAGGGAGAGGATGGAGGCACAAGCCACACCCTTTGATTCAAAGAACGCCTGCTATGTGACAGACGTCAAGGAGCTGTACCTTAAGGGTTTGATCACTGGCAGGACAGAGGGAAAGTGTACTGTCAAAGTCACAAATGCTGACGGCACTACAATGGTAAGTCTGATCTGAAAAATATTGAAGTTAAAAAATTATCCAAATTGTCAAAAACATGCCAAAAGCTAATGTGAAATCAGTAACGAAAAAAAGATTAAGAAGTATTTCTTTGTTATTTTTTAAAGCAGAATATGACCTTCAAACAAAGCATTTTTATTGCTGCTGTCATGGAATTATTGATAATGACAAGTCAAGAATCTCCATGTATTTGTCAGCGAGTGATAACAAAGTAGTTGGATTAAATGGGGATAAGCATTTTATTGAGCAAAATGCATTGAGTCATGACCAATTTGATTTCTGACTGTTTCAGGACAAAGAGTTCAAAGAAGCAGACATCTACCAGATGAACCCTCCTAAGTACGACAAGATTGAGGACATGGCCATGATGACCTACCTGAATGAAGCCTCTGTGTTGTATAACCTCAAAGAGCGTTATGCAGCATGGATGATCTATGTAAGAAACCTGCATAAACATACACACATACTGTAAATGAACATAAGAAATTCCTACATGCATGAACATGAGAAATACACACGTAAAGTACTACACTCAAAGGAATAGTAGAAACCAAACATACCAATACAGTAGAGCTACATTAGTATACCATAGTACACCCACATCCTCACATAAATCAATGTAAAAGTCAATCTAACTTTGCTAATCTCCTAATTGAAATCCCTTTCACCCAGACCTACTCTGGGCTCTTCTGTGCCACGGTGAACCCCTACAAGTGGCTCCCCGTGTACGACGAAGTGGTTGTCAACGCCTACAGAGGGAAGAAGAGGATGGAGGCTCCACCCCATATCTTCTCCGTCTCTGACAATGCCTTCCAGTTCATGATGATTGGTACGAGCTCTCATGGAGAAATAGATGGATGGATGCATGGATGGAATCTACTGTCTTCTAGTCTAAATTAGAACAGTTTGCTGGGAATCTCTAATTTCCCTATAGCCTTGAATGGAAAATATTCCAAAATGAAATTCATGATGATGCTTATGAATACAATGATGTTCTCCAAATGTTGATTGGTTATAATAAGCAGCATTGTTTTTGGTTCCAGATAAGGAGAACCAGTCCGTCCTGATTACGTAAGTTGTTTTCTATCATTTCACTTGAGAAGGTGTTTCTATTCTAATATATTGGGTGACTTGGGTGTTATAAAATACAGGATATTATGAATGGATTAGACTTTCTGTAGTAATGACTTGGGTGTTATAAAATACAGGACATTATGAATGGATTAGACTTTCTGTAGTAATGACTTGGGTGTTATAAAATACAGGACATTATGAATGGATTAGACTTTCTGTAGTAATGACTTGGGTGTTATAATTACATTTACATTATGAATGGATTAGACTATACTTAACAATGACTCGATGAGTGGGAATATGTATTAATTATTTACTTATGTTAGAAAACATGTTTTTCGAAGCTATTTCTTAGTGACATGCAATCTGACATTCAAACATGTGACTAAACCAATCTTTCTCTGTCATATTAACCAGTGGAGAATCCGGTGCAGGAAAGACTGTCAACACCAAGCGTGTCATCCAGTACTTCGCCACCATTGCAGTTTCTGGTGTCAAGAAGGAAGTAGACCCCAGCAAAATGAAGGTAACACATTTTAGTTTGGTGTTCTGTGTAAACTGTTTTTCAAGCGGTGAATAGTGTTTTAATTAAAGTGTTTTCTAGTTCCTGAGAAACTTGTGTTTGTCTCAATCAGGGGTCTCTTGAGGATCAGATCATTGCGGCTAACCCTCTGCTGGAGTCTTATGGTAATGCCAAGACAGTGAGGAACGACAACTCGTCTCGCTTTGTAAGTATGAAGGGCATACTGTGGAAGTGACCTTCAATTGGAAAAAATATTTTAGTAGTTCCCTATAGGTGTCATAATACCCATAAAACCTTGCGGTAAAAACAGGGAAATGCGTCCAATTGTTTTTCCACCTTTTATTTCACCCATAGGGGATTTTATAAACACTTACAATAAGGGCTGTGTTCTGTGTAGGCTTACCCTGGAGTGACATTTTGATCACCATGTAAATCAGAAAAGGTGACTTTTATCAATATTTTCATCTCTATTTACTCTCAGATTGCAAAATACTAATTAGCATGAAAGTAGACATCTTGGAAAAATACAAATCACTGCAAGATCTTGCAGGTCATCTCTAGCGGACATCTTTGCTAACAGCTATTGTGTCAATAAATGTAGCCAATTTATTCATTTCTAAATTTAGCTAACATTAGATAGTTAATCCAGAGATTCTAACCTTTGCCTAATTTAGGCACTCTCGTCCAGATCATTATGGCATTTGTAGTTCTTTATGTTAGCCACATTAACAGGGAATTAGCATTTCATTTGTTGTGGCTAAATACAGGAAAAATATTTCGCTAAAAGTCACCTTGTCTAAGATAGATTTATATGGTTATCAAAACTACACACTAGAGTAAGCCTACACAAAACACAGCGCTTAATTTAAGTGTTTTTAAAAATCCACTATTGGGAAAATGAATGGTGTAAAACATTTGGAACCATTTCCCTGTTTGACCGCTAGGTTTTATGGGTATTACGACTGATTCTGTGGTGCTCTATAGTTTTGTCAATAGATGTCAAACAATTTGTATCTTTTCAGGGGTCTATCAAAGTAAAATGTAAGATTTATTTAGTTGACCTATTTCTAACCCCCATGCTTTTACAACAGGGTAAATTCATCAGGATTCACTTCCAAGGAGGAAAACTGGCTAAAGCTGACATTGAGACCTGTGAGTTGGTTTTCCTTGTTTCTCAATGCTTTCAATAAATCACACAGAATATTTGTTGGAGATTGAATCATCAAATGTAATGTTATCTTATGTTCTCTCTCGCTCTCTCTCTCTCTCTCTCTCTCTCTCTCTCTCTCTCTCTCTCAGACCTGCTAGAGAAGTCCAGAGTGGCCTTCCAGCTGCCCGCTGAGAGAGGCTACCATATCTTCTACCAGATGATGACCAACCACAAACCTGAGCTAGTTGGTAAGGCAAAGTACAGGTTAAGGTGAAATGATTTACACCGCCATCTGTGGAACTTATTGAAATGTTTCCTAGTCCACACTGTTAATATTATTATAATGAGTACTTCCAGGGTAACAAGGCATCTAAACATGGGTCAGGTCTTTCAAGGTCTTTCATGGGAAAGACCAAGTAATGCACTATGATGCACTAGTCCAGGAGCCTCAGTCCCCCTCTTTTGATGCTATGCATTATATACTGCATGTATCCTTGAGTCCATCTACTGAGTAAAGGAGGGAGAGATACTGTAAAGGTAGGACAGCAGAATTCGCAGTGATTTAACTGATAAGACATTCTCCTTTGTCCACAGAAATGACTCTCATCACCACCAACCCTTACGACTTCCCCATGATCAGCCAGGGTCAGATCAGTGTGGCCAGCATTGACGACAAGGTCGAGCTGGATGCCACCGATGTGAGTGATACAACGTGTGAACCAAACTCTAGATATGGAATGGGTAGGACCACAATACACACTGAATGCATTGCTCAAATCCAACTTGATGGCAGCTGGCCACCTTGTGTTAGTTAGTCGTGTGCTTCAATGCCATTCTTCATGCCTTCACACTTCACCTTGAGGCATACACATGTAAGACATCAGAGACTGCCACAAAGTCCCCTGTGGACCTGTGGAAAACTCATATTGTGCTGTCATATACTAGTGTGTTGGCCAAAAGTAATCATGTGGAACTGAGAAGCCAGTTAATTCTAACCATCCCATTTGTTCTGGACTGAATACAGAACAGTAGTTGAGTAACTGAGTAAACTACCGTTCAGTTCTTCACTGTTGTACTTCCTGTTTAATACCAGGATGCAATTACAATCCTGGGCTTCTCTAACGATGAGAAAATGGCCATCTACAAGCTGACAGGAGCTGTAATGCACCATGGCAACTTGAAATTCAAGCAGAAGCAGCGTGAGGAGCAGGCCGAGTCAGATGGAACCGAGGGTGAGTCCCACTCGAAGATGTGATATATGGAATGCATTAGTCCCTTGTTTTGTGTTGTGATTTTCATTTAAAATGTATGACCAACAAAAATCATATATTTTAACAGTTTAACTCTATGTACAATGAACACTTTTAACATTTTACACTGAACATATTACATAAAAAAACATTTACTGTGCAGATGTGCAAAGTTTGGTAACAAGAATTTTGGTAAAATCTCCCTCAGTTTTTCTGTGCCCACTGTTTCCAAAAACACTCTTAAATATCTGCTCTGAATTCAGATTCAACAATGTCTGCAAATAGCACAACTGGTTGATTTGAAAAGTCATAGTAAATCAATAATATAATACCCATAGCAAAAATGTTTATCTTTAATATATAATACATCGAAACTGTGAGAATAGAAAGGTTCAATACTTTTGTGAAGCATCACAGCACAATTGAAAAATGGCAAATAGAAACTGGAGATAGATGGGAGAGGTTGAGGTAAAGGATAAAGGATATGACTAAAAACGAACAAAAGACAACTGTTGTAAAATATCCGTAAAATGTAATCTAGAAGAAGTAGCCTAAGTGTTGTTGTCCATTAGTTTACTCCAAATAGGGAGGATGTGGTAGGGTTAGTGGCAAATATAGACTTTGGACATCACAGTACATTAGAGCTCAGTGGAGTACAGTACAGCACAGCACAATCTAGTACAATAGAGTAGAGTTCAGTACAATACAGTGTGGTATATTATAGAGTACTCAACTTGTCTGTCCAACTTTGTACTGAACTCTACTGTAAAGTGCTGTACTGTACTGAACTATACACTACTGTACTGAACTATACACTACACTACTGTACTATACACTACTGTACTGAACTATACACTGCTGAACTATACACTACTGTACTATACACTACTGTACTGAACTATACACTACTGTACTGTACTGAACTATACACTACTGTACTGAACTATACACTACTGAACTATACACTACTGTACTATACACTACTGTACTGAACTATACACTACTGTACTATACACTACTGTACTGAACTATACACTACTGTACTGTACTGAACTATACACTACTGAACTATACACTACTGTACTGAACTATACACTACTGTACTGAACTATACACTACTGAACTATACACTACTGTACTATACACTACTGTACTGAACTATACACTACTGTACTGTACTGAACTATACACTACTGTACTGAACTATACACTACTGAACTATACACTACTGTACTGAACTATACACTACTGAACTATACACTACTGTACTATACACTACTGTACTGAACTATACACTATAACACTACTGTACTGAACTATACACTACTGTACTAACTATACTACTGTAACTGTACTGAACTATACACTACTGTACTGAACTATACACTACTGAACTATACATACACTACTGTACTGAACTATACACTGTACTGAACTATACACTACTGACTATACACTACTGTACTGAACTATACACTAACTATACACTACTGTACTGAACTATACTGTAACTACTACTGTACTGAACTATACACTACTGAACTACTATACACTACTGAACTATACACTACTATACTGTACTATACACTACTGTACTGAACTATACACTACTGTACTGAACTATACACTACTGTACTGTACTATACACTACTGAACTGAACTATACACTACTGTACTGAACTATACACTACTGTACTATACATTACTGAACTGAACTATACACTACTGTACTGTACTATACACTACTGTACTATACTATACACTACTGAACTATACACTACTGAACTATACACTACTGAACTATACACTACTGAACTATACACTACTGTACTGAACTATACACTACTGTACTGAACTATACACTACTGAACTATACACTACTGTACTATACACTACTGTACTGAACTATACACTACTGTACTGAACTATACACTACTGTACTGTACTATACACTACTGAACTATATACACTACTGTACTATATACACTACTGAACTATACACTACTGAACTATACACTACTACTGAACTATACACTACTGAACTATACACTGAACTATACTACTGAACTATACACTACTACTGAACTATACACTACTGAACTATACACTACTGTACTAACTATACTGTACTGAACTATACACTACTGTACTGAACTATACGCTGGGGAAGCCCTTCCTGCAGATCCTGATACCCTCCAGAACACCATTACACTGAGCTGGTGGATGACCAGGAAGTTCTCCATCAGACCTGGAAACACAAACCATGTCTCTTTAATACGTATTAACAGATTAAAGGATTGAACTTGTTAAGGTTACTGATACTGTATTGATAAAATGTAATATTCAACTCAATATTTCTTGTACCTGGAGTCTTTGACTCGTTGGGGATCAGGCAGCGCACAAAGTGAGGATGAGTGCTCCTCAAGTTGGTCATCAGCTTTTGTAAGTTCTCCTGGAAGAGGGTTACAAACCATTTTCTCAGAAATAATGTATGGTAACCAATGCACCTTTTGGAGGACTGAAAATACACATTTCAAAAGCTCACCCTGAACTGGGACGACACAGTCTGCATGGAACCACCCTTCTTCTTGCCTCCTTTCTTGGTCGTATCTGTTCATATGTAAATAAGTAAAAGATAATTAGAAATGAGCGAATCAAATGCTGCCAAAGGGATTGTGCAAAATAGCACCTATTGAATGAGTAAATTAACCCAGTAAATAACCCTGATAAATTGTGATTCAGTCAAAGAATTTAAAGCATTGGTCACCAACATGTCGATCGGGATTTTAAACCGTTTCATGTCTGAAGGTAGAGAGCAAATCAACTACACGTATAGACCTACTGCTGTCTGTGCCTCGACCTAGGTTGTGCAGAACTAAACATGGCGGTGTTCGCCTTAGCAATCTCACTAGGATAAAGACCACCTCCATTCCTGTCATTATTGAAAGAGATCATGATACCTCACATCTCAAAATAGGGCTACTTAATGTTAGATCCCTTACTTCAAAGGCAATTATAGTCAATGAACTAATCACTGATCATAATCTTGATGTGATTGGCCTGACTGAAACATGGCTTAAGCCTGATGAATTTACTGTGTTAAATGAGGCCTCACCTCCTGGCTACACTAGTGACCATATCCCCCGTGCATCCCGCAAAGGCGGAGGTGTTGCTAACATTTACGATAGCAAATTTCAATTTACAAAAAAAAATGACGTTTTCGTCTTTTGAGCTTCTAGTCATGAAATCTATGCAGCCTACTCAATCACTTTTTATAGCTACTGTTTACAGGCCTCCTGGACCATATACAGCGTTCCTCACTGAGTTCCCTGAATTCCTATCGGACCTTGTAGTCATAGCAGATAATATTCTAATCTTTGGTGACTTTAATATTCACATGGAAAAGTCCACAGACCCACTCCAAAAGGCTTTCGGAGCCATCATCGACTCAGTGGGTTTTGTCCAACATGTCTCTGGACCCACTCACTGTCACAGTCATACGCTGGACCCTAGTTTTGTCCCATGGAATAAATGTTGTGGATCTTAATGTTTTTCCTCATAATCCTGGACTATCGGACCACCATTTTATTACGTTTGCAATTGCAACAAATAATCTGCTCAGACCCCAACCAAGGAACATCAAAAGTCGTGCTATAAATTCACAGACAACACAAAGATTCCTTGATGTCCTTCCAGATTCCCTCTGTCTACCCAATGACACCAGAGAACAAAAATCAGTTAACCACCTCACTGAGGAACTGAATTTAACATTGCGCAATACCCTAGATGCAGTTGCACCCCTAAAAACTAAAAACATTTCTCATAAGAAACTAGCTCCCTGGTACACAGAAAATACCCGAGCTCTGAAGCAAGCTTCCAGAAAATTGGAACGGAAATGGCGCCACACCAAACTGGAAGTATTCCGTCTAGCTTGGAAAGACAGCACCGTGCAGTACCGAAGAGCCCTTACTGCTGCTCGATCATCCTATTTTTCTAACTTAATTGAGGAAATTAAGAACAATCCGAAATTCCTTTTTGATACTGTCGCAAAGCTAACTAAAAAGCAGCATTCCCCAAGAGAGGATGACTTTCACTTCAGCAGTGATAAATTCATGAACTTCTTTGAGGAAAAAAATTCTGATTATTAGAAAGCAAATTACAGACTCCTCTTTAAATCTGCGTATTCCTTCAAAGCTCAGTTCTCCTGAGTCTGCACAACTCTGCCTGGACCTAGGATCAAGAGACGCTCAAGTGTTTTAGTACTATATCTCTTGACACAATGATGAAAATAATCATGGCCTCTAAACCTTCAAACTGCATACTGGACCCTATTCCAACTAAACTACTGAAAGAGCTGCTTCTGTGCTTGGCCCTCCTATGTTGAACATAATAAACGGCTCTCTATCCACCGGATGTGTACCAAACTCACTAAAAGTGGCAGTAATAAAGCCTCTCTTGAAAAAGCCAAACCTTGACCCAGAAAATATAAAAAACTATCGGCCTATATCGAATCTTCCATTCCTCTCAAAAATCTTAGAAAAGGCTGTTGCGCAGCAACTCACTGCCTTCCTGAAGACAAACAATGTATACGAAATGCTTCAGTCTGGTTTTAGACCCCATCATAGCACTGAGACGGCACTTGTGAAGGTGGTAAATGACATTTTAATGGCATCGGACCGAGGCTCTGCATCTGTCCTCGTGCTCCTAGACCTTAGTGCTGCTTTTGATACCATTGATCACCACATTCTTTTGGACAGATTGGAAACCCAAATTGGTCTACACAGACAAGTTTTGGCCTGGTTTAGATCTTATCTGTCGGAAAGATATCAGTTTGTCTCTGTGAATGGTTTGTCCTCTGACAAATCAACTGTAAATTTCGGTGTTCCTCAAGGTTCCGTTTTAGGACCACTATTGTTTTCACTATATATTTTACCTCTTGGGGATGTTATTCGAAAACATAATGTTAACTTTCACTGCTATGCGGATGACACACAGCTGTACATTACAACGAAACATGGTGAAGCACCAAAATTGCCCTTGCTAGAAGCATGTGTTTCAGACATAAGGAAGTGGATGGCTGCAAACTTTCTACTTTTACACTCGGACAAAACAGAGATGCTTGTTCTAGGTCCCAAGAAACAAATAGATCTTCTGTTGAATCTGACAATTAATCTTAATGGTTGTACAGTCGTCTCAAATAAAACTGTGAAGGACCTCGGCATTACTCTGGACCCTGATCTCTCTTTGAAGAACATATCAAGACCATTTCAAGGACAGCTTTTTTCCATCTATGTAACATTGCAAAAATCAGAAACTTTCTGTCCAAAAATGATGCAGAACAATTAATCCATGCTTTTGTCACTTCGAGGTTAGACTACTGCAATGCTCTACTTTCCGGCTACCCGGATAAAGCACTAAATAAACTTCAGTTAGTGCTAAATACGGCTGCTAGAATCTGACGAGAACCAAAAAATGTAATCATATTACTCCAGTGCTAGCCTCCCACACTGGCTTCCTGTCAAAGCAAGGGCTGATTTCAGGTTTTACTGCTAACCTACAAATCATTACATGGGCTTGCTCCTACCTATCTCTCTGATTTGGTCCTGCCATACATACCTACACGTACGCTACGGTCACAAGACGCACGAGGCCTCCTAATTGTCCCTAGAATTTCTAAGCAAACAGCTGGAGGCAGGGCTTTCTCCTATAGAGCTCCATTTTTATGGAGCGGTCTGCCTACCCATGTCAGAGACGCAAACTCGGTCTCAACCTTTAAGTCTTTACTGAAGACTCATCTCTTCAGTGGGTCATATGATTGAGTGTGGTCTGGCCCAGGGTGGGAAGGTGAACGGAAAGGCTCTGGAGCAACCACCCTGCTGTCTCTGCCTGGCGGTTCCCCTCTTTCCACTGGGATTCTCTGCCTCTAACCCTATTACAGGGGCTGAGTCACTGGGGCTCTCTCATGTCGTCCCTGGAAGGGGTGCGTCACCTGAGTGGGTTGATTCACTGATGTGGTCATCCTGTCTGGGTTGGCACCCCCTTGGGTTGTGCCATGGCGGAGATCTTTGCGGGCTATACTCAGCTTTGTCTCAGGATGGTAAGTTGGTGGTTGAAGATATCCCTCTAGTGGTGTGGGGGCTGTGCTTTGGCAAAGTGGGTGGGGTTATATCCTTCCTGTTTGGCCCTGTCTGGGGGTGTCCTAGGATGATGTTACAGTGTCTCCCTGACCCCTCCTGTCTCAGCCTCCAGTATTTATGCTGCAGTAGTTTATGTGTGTGGGGCTGGGGTCAGTTTGTTATATCCTGGAGTACTTCTCCAATTCGGTGTCCTGTGTGAATCTAAGTGTGCGTTCTCCATTCTCTCCTTCTCTCTCTCGGGGGACCTGAGCCCTAGGACCATGCCCCAGGACTACCTGACATGACGACTCCTTGCTGTCCCCAGTCCACCTGGCCGTGCTGCTGCTCCAGTTTCAACTGTTCTGCCTTATTATTATTGGACCATGCTGGTCATTTATGAACATTTGAACATCTTGGCCATGTTCTGTTATAATCTCTACCCGGCACAGCCATAAGAGGACTGCCTCCCCACATAGCCTGGTTCCTCTCTAGGTTTCTTCCTAGGTTTTGGCCTTTCTAGGGAGTTTTTCCTAACCACCGTGCTTCTACACCTGCATTGCTTGCTGTTTGGGGTTTTAGGCTGGGTTTCTGTACAGCAGTTTGATATATCAGCTGATGTACGAAGGGCTATATAAATAAATTTGATTTGATTTGATTTGATTTGATTTGTTTTGATTTGATTTGCTGGCCAATCAGATAGCTCAGAGCACCGTGCCTGTACAGTTTCCTCGAGCCATAGACTGGAAAAACAAGAATCGGACCCACAACAAATTTACTACTTTGAGATGTAAAAACGATATAAACTATGACCAGAGAGAGACTCGACAAATACAGCAGAGCGGTGCTGTTTTAATGAGTAAGTTCATGTTTAAGCTGTTATTAAACACTTTGTTCAACACTTTTATGAGACATAAAATGCGTGTTCTCCTTACTTCCACTCATGCTACAACCAGCACTGCAGCTGTAATGAATGAGGACAACCTGCACTGCGGCTGTAATGAATGACTACAACAATCACTGCAGCTGTAATGAATGAGGACAACCTGCACTGCAGATGTAATGAATGACTACAACCAGCACTGCAGCTGTAATGAATGACTACAACCTGCACTGCAGCTGTAATGAATGACAACAACCTGCACTGCAGCTGTAATGAATGAGGACAACCTGCACTGCAGATGTAATGAATGACTACAACCAGCACTGCAGCTGTAATGAATGACTACAACCATCACTGCAGCTGTAATGAATGACTACAACCATCACTGCAGCTGTAATGAATGACTACAACCATCACTGCAATGAATGAGGACTGTAATGTACTGAATGACTACAACCAGCACTGCAGCTGTAATGAATGACTACAACCTGCACTGCAGCTGTAATGAATGACTACAACCATCACTGCAGCTGTAATGAATGAGGACAACCTGCACTGCAGATGTAATGAATGACTACAACCAGCACTGCAGCTGTAATGAATGACTACAACCATCACTGCAGCTGTAATGAATGACTACAACCAGCTCTGCAGCTGTAATGAATGACTACAACCAGCACTGCAGCTGTAATGAATGACTACAACCAGCACTGCAGCTGTAATGAATGACTACAACCTGCACTGCAGCTGTAATGAATGACTACAACCTGCACTGCAGCTGTAATGAATGACTACAACCAGCACTGCAGCTGTAATGAATGACTACAACCAGCACTGCAGCTGTAATGAATGACTACAACCTGCACTGCAGCTGTAATGAATGAGGACAACCTGCACTGCAGCTGTAATGAATGTCTACAACCAGCACTGCAGCTTAATGAATGACTACAACCTGCACTGCAGCTGTAATGAATGACTACAACCAGCACTGCAGCTGTAATGAATGACTACAACCAGCACTGCAGCTGAAATGAATGACTACAACCAGCACTGCAGCTGTAATGAAGCACTGCACAAATCTCTTTGCTACAGATCTGTTTTTGTTGATTTATGTTGCATAGGCTTGTGTTTTCTAAGTCATGTTAAAAGTATTCTCAGCAGTAGATCTTAGCTTGCATTTTGACTCACAAAGTGATCTTGACTCTGAAAAGGTTGGTGGCCAGTGCTTTAAAGACAATGTGGGTCTGAGTTGTAACTATCGCTTATTAATTTAATCTTTTGACTTGATGCTGGTCTTACCCTCAGGTGGGGCAGCGGGATACAGAGCAGCCAACAGTTTGACTGAGGACTTCCCGTACATCTGAATAACTGAGTCGTTCAAGGGGTCCTTGTTCTTCTCCAGCCAGCCAGTGATGTTGTAGTCCACAGTGCCGGCGTAGTGCACCAGGGAGAGTGGGCCTCTGCCTTGCCTTTGGCAGGCTTGGGCTTCTCATATGCCTTGGTTTTGCCAAGATGTTGGTCGTTCAGCTTGTTCTTGAAGGTAGTGTCTGAAGCCTTGGGGAACATGCACTCCTCTTCAAGGATGGAGAAGATGCCCAATGGCTTTACGAAAAGAGAAGTTTATCAAATTAGTGTAATTTACATTTCAGATCACATTAATTCCTTTATCAAGTATAATTTTATAGGATTATATTCATGTAGGGGACATAATAGGAAACATACTGAGTTCTCAACAGTCAGATATGTGGTGCCATTGTGATAATAATATGCTCAATCGCATCCCAATGAGCTTTGATGTTGCATCCCAATATAAACCTTACAGGCAAGTTACCTTCTCAAATAGCTCAATACAGCAGCCAAGTCCATGCCGAAGTCAATGAAGGCCCAGACGATTCCTCCTTCTTGTACTCCTCTTGTTCAAGACGAACATGGTGTGGTTGAAAAACTGTGCAGTTTCTCATTGGTGAAGTTGATGCACAGCTGCTCCATGCTGTTGTACTGTTGATGGAATTTCAGAAGGGATCATTTCATGATACAAGGCTGTAACCCTTCTCAATCACAACTAATTGTCTTGTTCTGGACTCATACTCACATCAAAGATCTCAAATCCGGCAATATCGAGCACACCGATATAGAACTGCCTTGGATTCTTGGTGTCCCATCCACAGAACATCCTCTCATAGATGGACTTGACCAGAGCCATGACTGCATTATAAACCTGCAATGATAATGCCTCAAATGAATACATGAGATAGTGATCATGTCCAGTGATACGGTTGGGAAAAACAACCTAAGTATTTATAAAAAGCAATGCAATTGTCCCCAAAATAATTCATGTGGTCAGAAAATATTTGATGCTGTGTGTTTAACCGCCTTACCTGAGGCACAGTCTGTCCCTTGGTCACGTACTCGTTGCCGACCTTCACTCTGGGGTAGCACAGACATTTCAGCAACTCAGCTGAGTTCAGGCCCAGCAGGTAGCCGATTTTATCAGCCACTGGAGAGAGAACCAACAACAACAGATCACTTGATTCTGACCTCTTTTATCGGTTCAGTTTTCATTTTCACCCACATCCATTATTCAAATCATTTCTGGAGGTTGTAATTTGATCTCCAAAATGTATATCCTGCCTGACGTTCATGTGGCACCGTCTGTCTTGGTCATTTCCCTGTAAAAGGACCATTGAGCACCAACATGGGAAGTTCATAGGCGCATGTCAAATTGGGTGTCAAATGAAAGCTAAGAGTCTATATTTTCTAGAAATTAAGGAATATATATATATATATATATATAACATATATATATATATATATATATATATATATATATATATATATATATGTTTTACCATTTGCCATCTTGAAAATGAGGAATAAACAAATGCTTTGATTTCTGGTCAAACAGATGAACATGAGTTTTATAAAACAGCAGAAAAAGTCTTAAACGGTATTAGAACTACAACTAATATCAACACTTATATTTTGTTTTGGAGAAATGTTTCTGCCTTCTGTAAGTTTAAAAAACATTGCCTTGTGCATTTAAATTCTGTTACCTCATGAGGATGGAAAACAATGAAACTTTACAGAAAAAACAAGTAAAGGTACATTAGTTAGCTAGTAAAGGTAGATTAGTTAGTTAGTGTTTTTACTCATATCAATTTTGTTTATGAATTATTCATCGGTAACAGAATTTGCGGAACGAAATTGAATTGGCTACAATGGGAAATCATAGTAGTCACAAACCACAGTTGGGTTCACAAGTTTATACAGTACAGAATGTGTATATTTCAGTAGAGTAGTGTATAGTGCAGTACAGTATAGTACAGTAGTGTATAGTTAGACTACTGCAATGCTCTACTTTTCAGCTACACGGATAAAACACTAAATACGGATGCTAGAATCCTGACTAGAACCAAAACATTTGATCATATTACTCCAGCGCTAGCCTCGCTACACTGGCTTCCTGTTAAGGCAAGGGCTGATTTCAAGGTTTTACTGCTAACCTACAAAGCATTACATAGGCTTGCTTCTACCTATCTCTCTGATTTGGTCCTGCTGTACATACCTACACGTACGTTACGGTCACAAGACGCAGGCCTCCTAATTGTTCCTAGAATTTTTAAGCAAACAGCTGGAGGCAGGGCTTTCTCCTATAGAGCTCCATTTTATGGAAGGGTCTGCCTACCCATGTGAGAGACGCAAACTCGGTCTCAACCTTTAAGTCTTTAATGAAGACTCATCTCTTCAGTAGGTCATATGATTGAGTGTAGTCTGGCACAGGAGTGGGAAGGTGAATGGAGAGGCTCTGGAACAACGAACCGCCCTTGCTGTCTCTGCCTGACCGGTTCCCCTCTTTCCACTGGGATTCTCTGCCTCTAACCCTATTACAGGGCTGAGTCACTGGCTTACTGGTGCTCTTCCATGCCATCCCTAGGAAGGGTGCGTCACTTGAGTGGGTTGAGTCACTGACGTAATCTTCCTGTCTGGGTTGCCCCCCCTTGGGCTGTGCCGTGGCGATCTTTGTGGGCTGTACTCAGCCTTGTCTCAAGATGGTAAGTTGGTGGTTGAAGATATCCCTCTAGTGGTGTGGGGGCTGTGCTTTGGCAAAGTGGGTGGGGTTATATCCTTCCTGTTTGGCCCTGTCTGGGGGTATCATCGGATGGGGCTACAGTGTCTCCTGACCCTTCCTGTCTCAGCCTCCAGTATTTATGCTGCAGTAGTTTATGTGTCAGGGGGCTAGGGTCAGCCTGTTGTATATGGAGTACTTCTCCTGTCTTATCCGGTGTCCTGTGTGAATGTAAGTATGCTCTCTCTAATTCTCTCTTTCTCTCTTTCTTTCTTTCTCTCTCTCGGAGGACCTGAGCCCTAGGACCATGCCTCAGGACTACCTGGCATGATGACTCCTTACTGTCCCCAGTCCACCTGGCCGTGCTGCTGCTCCAGTTTCAAATGTTCTGCCTGCGGCTATGGAACCCTGACCTGTTCACCGGACGTGCTACATGTCCCAGACCTGCTGTTTTCAACAACTCTCTAGAGACAGCAGGAGCGGTAGAGAAAGGTTAATGATCGGCTATGAAAAGCCAACTGACATTTACTGCTGAGATGCTGACTTGCTGCACCCTCAACAACTACTGTGATTATTATTTGACCACGCTGGTCATTTATGAACATTTGAACATTTTGGCCATGTTCTGTTATAATCTCCATCCGGCACAGCCAGAAGAGGACTGGCCACCCCTCACATCCTGGTTCCTCTATAGGTTTCTTCCTAGGTTTTGGCCTTTCTAGGGAGTTTTTCCTAGCCACCGTGCTTCTACACCTGCATTGCTTCCTGTTTGGGTTTTTTAAAGTTCAGTAGTTTATAGTTCAGTACAGTAGTGTATAGTTCAGTAGTGTATAGTTCAGTAGTGTATAGTTCAGTAGTGTATATTTCAGTACAGTAGTGTATAGTTCAGTACAGTAGTGTATAGTTCAGTAGTGTATAGTTCAGTAAAGTAGTGTATAGTTCAGTTCAGTAGTGTATAGTTCAGTACAGTAGTGTATAGTTCAGTACAGTAGTGTATAGTTCAGTACAGTAGTGTATGCCCCTAGTACAGTAGTGTATGGTTTGGTAGTGTATAGTTCAGTACAGTAGTGTATAGTTCAGTACAGTAGTGTATAGTTCAGTACAGTAGTGTATAGTTCAGTACAGTAGTGTATAGTACAGTAGTGTATAGTTCAGTACAGTAGTGTATAGTACAGTAGTGTATAGTTCAGTACAGTAGTGTATAGTACAGTAGTGTATAGTACAGTAGTGTATAGTAGAGTACAGTAGTGTATAGTACAGTAGTGTATAGTACAGTAGTGTATAGTTCAGTACAATAGTGTATACTACAGTACAGTAGTGTATAGTACAGTAGTGTATAGTACAGTAGTGTATAGTAGAGTACAGTAGTGTATAGTACAGTAGTGTATAGTACAGTAGTGTATAGTACAGTAGTGTATAGTAGAGTACAGTAGTGTATAGTACAGTAGTGTATAGTACAGTAGTGTATAGTAGAGTATAGTAGTGTATAGTACAGTAGTGTATAGTACAGTAGTGTATAGTAGAGTACAGTAGTGTATAGTTCAGTAGTGTATAGTTCAGTAGTGTATAGTTCAGTAAAGTAGTGTATAGTTCAGTTCAGTAGTGTATAGTTCAGTACAGTAGTGTATAGTTCAGTACAGTAGTGTATAGTTCAGTACAGTAGTGTATAGGACAGTAGTGTATAGTTCAGTAGTGTATGGTTCAGTACAGTAGTGTATAGTTCAGTACAGTAGTGTATAGTTCAGTACAGTAGTGTATAGTTCAGTACAGTAGTGTATAGTACAGTAGTGTATAGTTCAGTACAGTAGTGTATAGTACAGTAGTGTATAGTTCAGTACAGTAGTGTATAGTACAGTAGTGTATAGTACAGTAGTGTATAGTAGAGTACAGTAGTGTATAGTACAGTAGTGTATAGTACAGTAGTGTATAGTTCAGTACAATAGTGTATACTACAGTACAGTAGTGTATAGTACAGTAGTGTATAGTACAGTAGTGTATAGTAGAGTACAGTAGTGTATAGTACAGTAGTGTATAGTACAGTAGTGTATAGTACAGTAGTGTATAGTAGAGTACAGTAGTGTATAGTACAGTAGTGTATAGTACAGTAGTGTATAGTAGAGTATAGTAGTGTATAGTACAGTAGTGTATAGTACAGTAGTGTATAGTAGAGTACAGTAGTGTATAGTACAGTAGTGTATAGTACAGTAGTGTATAGTTCAGTACAGTAGTGTATAGTAGAGTACAGTAGTGTATAGTACAGTAGTGTATAGTACAGTAGTGTATAGTAGAGTACAGTAGTGTATAGTACAGTAGTGTATAGTACAGTAGTGTATAGTTCAGTACAGTAGTGTATAGTACAGTAGTGTATAGTTCAGTACAGTAGTGTATAGTTCAGTAGTGTATAGTACAGTACAGTAGTGTATAGTACAGTAGTGTATAGTACAGTACAGTAGTGTATAGTTCAGTACAGTAGTGTATAGTACAGTAGTGTATAGTACAGTAGTGCATAGTACAGTAGTGAATAATTCAGTAGTGTATAGTACAGTAGTGTATAGTACAGTAGTGCATAGTACAGTAGTGTATAGTTCAGTACAGTAGTGTATAGTACAGTACAGTAGTATATAGTACAGTAGTGTATAGTTCAGTACAGTAGTGTATAGTACAGTACAGTAGTGTATAGTTCAGTACAGTAGTGTATAGTTCAGTACAGTAGTGTATAGTTCAGTACAGTAGTATATAGTACAGTAGTGTATAGTTCAGTACAGTAGTGTATAGTACAGTACAGTAGTGTATAGTACAGTACAGTAGTATATAGTACAGTAGTGTATAGTTCAGTACAGTAGTGTATAGTACAGTAGTGTATAGTACAGTAGTGTATAGTAGAGTACAGTAATGTATAGTACAGTAGTGTATAGTAGAGTACAGTAGTGTATAGTACAGTCGTGTATAGTACAGTAATGTATAGTTCAGTACAGTAGTGTATAGTACAGTAGTGTATAGTTCAGTAGTGTATAGTTCAGTACAGTAGTGTATAGTTCAGTAGTGTATAGTTCAGTACAGTAGTGTATAGTTCAGTACAGTAGTGTATAGTTCAGTACAGTAGTGTATAGTAGAGTACAGTAGTGTATAGTACAGTAGTGTATAGTACAGTAGTGTATAGTTCAGTACAGTAGTGTATAGTACAGTAGTGTATAGTTCAGTCCAGTAGTGTATAGTACAGTAGTGCATAGTACAGTACAGTAGTGTATAGTTCAGTACAGTAGTGTATAGTTCAGTACAGTAGTGTATAGTACAGTAGTGCATAGTACAGTACAGTAGTGTATAGTACAGTAGTGCATAGTACAGTACAGTAGCGTATAGTACAGTTCAGTAGTGTATAGTTCAGTTCAGTAGTGTAGTGTACAGTAGTGTATAGTACAGTAGTGTATAGTACAGTAGTGTATAGTATAGTACAGTAGTGTAGAGTTCAGTAGTGTATAGTTCAGTACAGTAGTGTATAGTTCAGTACAGTAGTGTATAGTTCAGTAGTGTATATTTCAGTAGTGTATAGTATAGTACAGTAGTGTATAGTTCAGTAGTGTATAGTTCAGTACAGTAGTGTATAGTTCAGTACAGTAGTGTATAGTTCAGTACAGTAGTGTATAGTTCAGTAGTGTATATTTCAGTAGTGTATAGTATAGTACAGTAGTGTATAGTTCAGTAGTGTATAGTTCAGTACAGTAGTGTATAGTTCAGTACAGTAGTGTATAGTAGAGTACAGTAGTGTATAGTACAGTAGTGTATAGTACAGTAGTGTATAGTTCAGTACAGTAGTGTATAGTACAGTAGTGTATAGTTCAGTCCAGTAGTGTATAGTACAGTAGTGCATAGTACAGTACAGTAGTGTATAGTTCAGTACAGTAGTGTATAGTACAGTAGTGCATAGTACAGTACAGTAGTGTA